>NC_034599.1:85431036-85433226 GCF_900095145.1 Mus pahari
GAAGAAGAAGAAGAAGAAGAAGAAGAAGAAGAAGAAGAAGAAGAAGAAGAAGAAGAAGAAGAAGAAGAAGAAGAAGAAGAAGAAGAAGAAGGGAATCACATTCAAAGACATCCAAGGTATCCAAGGTCTGTGCTGGATTGACACACTTTAATCACTCTGGCTGGAAATCAGACACACCCCTAGTATACACCTTTTATCCCAAACAATGAAAGTCAAGTTAGTTTGTAGAAGGAAGCAGCCAGGTTTAAAAGTGATGTCTAATTGATGGACAGACAAAGTGATAAATCAGAGAAAGATTTGACAGAATGAGTTCAGTGAGTGCAGTTGAGTCCAGTTCATTTTGGTTCAGTTCAATCAGTGCAGTTCAGTTTGGGGAATTCAGAGGCAGTTCCCCAAGCATATCAATTGTGTCACAAGCTGAGAGAAGCCCACTTGAATCAGTCAACTTGAAGAGGCACTTGGGCAAGAAGAGCTGAGTTGAGCCAGCCAGCCAGAGCTCAGAAAGAAATAGAAAAGATGAGCTCATTCTGCAGTATGTCTCCAAGACAGCAATTACATCTGGCAAATAAAAGTTATATTTCTATGTAATAGAAAGACTAATAATAGTGACAATAAATTTAAAAAGATTTTAGTGAGAAAGTAAAATTTAAATAAAATCTTGAAGATGACATAGAAGTTAGGTAAATACAAAATGTTGCAGGGCATGTGTGAGAAACATGAGTACATTGATTTAAAAGAAACAGAAATTAAGTTAGAATATCCAGACAAATCTTGAAAACTGGGGAGAGAAAAGCATCTGGAATTCATTAGAGACCAGTTCATGAATACCACAAAAAGATTTGGGACTCTATCCTAACAGCAGGGGAAAAAAATCCATTGAATGGTTTTTTTTTTTTTTAAAGCTCAGTTTAAATTGTCAAATACATATTTTGTTTTCAAAGTTTAAGCTGATAAAGAATAGGCTGAAAGTCATGAAAATTTGGAGACTAAAATCATTTAACAAGGTTTTACATTCCTGCAAGTAAGAAATTCTTGTGATTTGAAATAGATTGGTGTCAGGCCCAATGGATGGAAATGAACAGAATTAAAATACAGCAATGTATTAAAATAAAAATGATAGAAGTTAAAATTAGTCATGTGGACTTGTGAAAGCAGCTATTGGTAGTGGGTTAGAATAACAAAATCACTCTCTCCAAGATTTTTGCCATTGACCCAAACTCTGGGTGAGTGGAAACTTTATTGAGAAATCAATAATCCCAGAAGAAACACATATGGGAAGCTTAGTTTTAGCTGCCCTGTCTTAGAAGTATCATCAACTTGTGAGGATTCTAAATTCTTAGCTGGGAAGATCAAAATGAGCTCTGAAAACACACATGTATATGTGTGTGTGTATGCGTGTACATAATTCTGGACATTCAAATGTCTAAGACATATATCCTTTGTCATATGCATTTGTTTCTTTTTCCTGTAATGATTTTTTTAAGCATCCAGTTCAACAATATAAGTGAGATACTATAAGTAGTAAGATAAATGGAGAAAAGTCAAACTCTTTGAGGCACCTTTTATTTTTTAATTAAAAAAAAAAAGTATTTGAGACACGTTCATGCTCTGGAGCCTAATCTGCCATCAAATTCTAGATCAGACTGCTTTCTTTGCCTGTCTCAGCCTCTCCAGTCCCAAAGTTACAGTACCCTCTCTTCTTGCCTATTGCCTTTCAATTAGCTCTCACCAACTTAGTGTGTGTTGATTATCAATCCTCTTAAGGAACAGATATTGTATGATTCCACTTGTAGGAAGTGTCCAGAAGATCTATAAGGATAAGAAAAGAGATTTCTGGTTGCCTAAAACTGGATGACTATAGAGAAAGATAAAATTGTTATTGGAACTGTGGTGTCTCTTAGTGTAATGAAAATGTTCTAAAATGATTTGTGACAATAGTTGCATCATTGTACAAACATAACCAAAAATCATTGGTCCATACCATTTAAGTGTGAATATTGTGTGGTATGTGAATTACATTTTAATGATGTTGGTGAAGCAAAATGAAGAAGACGATGATGAAGAAGAAGAAGACGAAGATGAAGAAGACGACAAAGAACATGAAGAAGAAGAAGAAGAAGAAGAAGAAGAAGAAGAAGAAGAAGAAGAAGAAGAAGAAGAAGAAGAAGAAGAAGAAGAAGAAGAAGAAGA
>NC_034599.1:85433235-85440344 GCF_900095145.1 Mus pahari
AAGAAGAAGAAGAAGAAGAAGAAGAAGAAGAAGAAGAAGAAGAAGAAGAAGAAGAAGAAGAAGAAGAAGAAGAAGAAGAAGAAGAAGAGAAGAGGAGGAGGAAGAGGAGGGAGGTGGGAGGTGGGGAGGAGGAGGGGAGTGGGAAGACAAAGATTGAGTAAGTACATATAAGCATAGCCAATAGCAGCACAGTGTAAATCTTTACCTTCTTTTGCTTGCATTGGTTTCCTAGATAGTTCAACTGGCAGTTGGTACTAGATGGCAAAAATCCAGAAGCAGTGAAATTCCTGAAAATATTTGGCAAGTTTACATCTTAAAAGTCTTTCAAAAATGGTGATTGGAATGACTGCAAACCCTGATTGAAAAGTATACTATTTCCACAATGGAGTGTAGCCCAACAATAATTTATTTTGAAAGCTGTAATTCACTTTTGACATTATCATTTGATGCCCGGGATGCTTTCAACTGTAATGATTGGCTTGGAGCTACAATGGGAGATTTCCTAAGAACATTACTTCTTAATAACAGCAGTCAGAAGAGTACAAAGTAAAATGTGTGCAATCACATAGTTGAAGCCCAACGCATCCAATCGCATAAACCAGAACAGCAATATATCATTAATTGTAATCCTTGGGTTGCAAATGAGTAAGGAAAGAAGAAGAATCTAAAAATAAAATAACTGAGATTTCATCATTTTAAATGGTGAGTGTCATGTGCCTTACTTAGCTAAATCTCTGTAGAACAAAAAGGGAAAAGATGGCGAGTGCTTACTCTCTGGTCCAGCTCACTCTCAGTAAGGCTCAAGGCACTTTTAACCAAGCAAAAATCTAGACTCTCATTTTAGAATTCAGGAGGGAGGTTTGATTAAACTCAAAGGTCCACAAAAAAAAAATAAATAAAGATGCAGATGATGTCAGATGTTAATGTCACCTATACCTGAATCACCATCTGATCACCAAATAGCAGTAAAGATCATGTAGGAATAAAGAGATTTAGAATTCATTTTTTCTGTTCTCAACATGATTATCCTGGCATAGCATCATTATAGTGAAAGGCTTCTGCAATTGCCTGTGCATTAGCAGAGGTGACAGGGAAGTGGAATTGAATTCTTAATAGGAGATAAAGTCCCACTTGCACCCAATTCTTAGTGGTAGCTGGTTGAATTTGAAAAAAAAAATGTAGGATTAAGGTTTGTTACTTTGCCAGAATGTTGAAAAAGTTTTTAGAACAACTTTGTAGACTTAAGAGCTCATTGCTTTTGCATGATTAAACTAGGAACTTAAATAATGAGGCAAAAATAATAGTGTTAGTTATTAGTGTCATGTGATAACTTCTTTCTGGTTCTTCTGAACATCCTGAACCCAGGGCTGTGGGCAGGAACTCTACATCTCTATGTCCAATTTCTTCTTACAGAACCAGCTGTCCCTGTTAGACCATACACACCTCTTCATATTCTAGGGAAAAGAATACAAACAGCTGTTAAAGTAGAACAATTGAGTATTTCTAAAAATAGAAACTGTATCATCCCTTCCCCCCCCCACCCCCCTTTTTGGCTAAGATCAAGTGTAAAAAAGAAACTGTATCTATTTAAAGGTAAAGTTTTGGACATGTGGAAAACTGTGCAGTGAGTATTTCTAAATGGCACTATCATTTTACCCGAGGATAGGGAGGTTGAGAAGTACAGATAAAGTGAGTTGGACCCAGGAAAGGGAACATGCAACAAAAGTGTGCGGGGAGGAAGTTGAGTCACAGACACTGAAGCAAAGACAAGGAGGAAAATCTATGTGAGGATGCTGGTGATGTCTGAGAAGTCACCCTCTTAACTCTCAATCCCAGGCTGTGTTACTGTATCAAGGCAGAAGAGACCTTGTTTCAATTTAATTTTGTATAATTTAAATCTCCTCCCATTTGACAACATAGCTGCTTAAAATGCATAGTCAATACCTCATTACTAACCAGGAATATGTGCACTTTTTTTTTCTCGTTAAAAACAATGCATTTGCTTCCAGATACATCTATTTAGTAGACCTGCAAGAAAACTCTCTGTTGATTAATGGCGTTAATCATCGATTTAGGAGGAAAACCTGCTTAGATAATTTAAAAGCTTTCCTAATGAATCTTTGTATATCTTTAATATTGGAAGGTCGTATGACCTTCATCAAGAGAGGTATGTAGATTGGGAAGAGTAGGCAGAGGGAATCCTGCATGTACGTCTCACTGAAGAAATCAGAACCTGGATTTGATTGCAGTACATTATTCCCACTCTTGAATGCTTCCTGCCTGTCTGCTTTTAGTCCAGTCTGTTTGATGATTTGAAAAGAATTATCATGTGAAAAAAATGTCATTTTTCATTTATCACAGGGAACACTTTCCTTCTCTCTAGTGCCAAGTTATCCTTAGATGAGATTTATTTGCTAGCATAATCATCTTAAAAATGTTGCATTGCAGAAAAGTTTATAAAGGATCAGTGAGATATCATATTCAGGTGCAGTACAGTCAGATATTCAGCAGATTAAAAAAAAAACCCAAACAAACAAAAAGAAAAATAAAGAGGAAAAAAACCCCAAATTTAGTATATTTCACCTTTGGGTAGCCCATTGGCTAGATACTGTGGTATGAAAAGTCACATGCTTTAGGGAGCATCAATGTACTGCTGTGGGAAGTAATTTAAAGCAGAGATATTTTACAATGAGCCCAAATGTATTATAGTAAAAGTATAAAGCCAATAGCAGTTTAAAAATAAGATAGGGAGTTATAAAGAAATTTGGGATAAGAAATTCATCAGCTTCTTTCTGATTTTAGGAATCTTGCCTGTGAAAGTAAGATAAGCACTGCTACCGTCCTGAGTTACAGTAGAGACCGTTTCTATGCAACTAAACTCTTGGTTACTGTTCTCAGAGCTGATCTCAGTACCGGGACCCATAGCCTAGAAAAGGAAGTCTGCAGTTGACTGCTCAAAGGAAAAGACTTAAAAAATAAAACTTAAACTCCCAGCAAATATAAATAATACAAGTACATAGATAACAGATCACCATAGCAAAGATATCTTGAGCTAAAAGCTCCAATCACTGCCTGCGAGGACTCCAGTTCCTCAGTGTTTGTCTTGTCTGCTTGCTTATTACCAGCTGACTCAGGCAGACAAGGGAGGCAGGAAGCATGTGGTTAAGTGGTGTTGGCATTTTTAATCATTACGGTCCAGAGACAGTACTAGTAGCTTTTCATTAAACTGTATGTGGATGTACAGGAAAAACAAGGGTTTTCAGTGGAATTCCTGAAAGGGATTAGTGGTGTATGAAACAGACAAGGGTAGATGTTGCAAAGGTGTTCAGTGTACTCTGCTCATCCCTCCATCTCCTCTCTCACCTCAGCAATTATTCTTTAAGCACGTTAATAAGCACAAGGAACAACAACCCTTTAACATTCATCAAATGCTTGCAAATATTAAAAAAAAAAATCCACACTCCTTTCACCTTCCTAAACTCTCCGGTAAAGATAAAAATTGTTCCTTTGTTATTTAAATATATTTAAAGCAAGTCTATCTCTTTGGAAAATTAATATTAACTTCTTTTTTCTAAATATTAGGACTTCCTTAATTCCATCAAGAAGAAAGGCATTTTAAACCTTCCTAATTTTAACAGGGTGATTATTTTGCATTATAAGCAACTCTTGTAAGCAATCTGCAGCCTGACGAGCTGGCGCCATTAGAGACTGGTTAAATCAAATATTTCTGTGACCTATAATTTAAAGAGCGGGAGAATTCTAGTTCTGATTTACAAAGCTTTTCTGTATCTTGTCTCCCAGGTAATTTTCAACTCACAAAACCAATGTCGGTTCCTGTCAAGTCCCCTTTTCTTAGAGTCTCTCAGAATTAATATGTATTCTCTGAACTAAAATCTGTTATTAAAGTGCTTTCTTCTCATTCCAAAGCACTATGTGAATATGTCTGTTCCTCGCCACACATTCAGGGAGATCTTCAGCCACGTGACAGGCCACCCCTTCCAGCTCTCCTCCCCTCTTCTCTGAAGCGAGATGATACACAGCTTACATCTGCTCTCCATGCCTTGCTGCTTCTCAGTTTCCCAGACCGCACTGCCTTTGTTCTTGTTTCTAATTCACGAGTGCTGGGGTTTATGACATTCCCGCTCATACATTTGTCATTCCATTTCTTTTATATTGGTATTCCATTTTCCCTCCCAACTTCAAAGTTGTGGAAATGCTAGTCAGAGTAACATTAAATAAAACTCAATAACGTTTTCTCCCTGTAAAATATGTGAGAGGGATTATTCTGAGAAGGGATGGCACCATTTTCTGGTGTTTAGGGTCTCAGCTGCGAGACTTCACTGGAGTAGGCAATTGTTTTGATAATTAGAAGACTGCATTGTTCTGTGCATTATTATTATTATTATTATTATTATTTGGGGAAAAGACTGTGATCTAAAATCAGAACAGCTATCCGGGTCAAGCGTGCTATCTCTGATTCTGGTATTATTGCTTATTCACAAAAAAATTCTTCAGGCTTCTCTTTTCTCGAATGTGGCTTTTCTTCTTTCACTGGAATTATTCTAAGCAGACGTTAGGGTGCCTTTGAGCTTTGGGGTGGGTAGCTTGCTTCCTGTTGTTAACCCAACTGGCAGAGCAGCCTTTGACCTGTGGCTTGCTCAGAAGCTCAGGCCTCTCTTTCCCTTGCCTTCCTTCCTTCCTTTTGTTTTTTATTACTTCTTGTTGCCATTTTGGTTCTCTGGGCAGCAGACATGCAGTGTAGTTATTTCTCAAGGTTTGGTTTGTGCCTCTTTGATTTGTGTGTCTACTCTCATCAATTCACCTTATATATTTAAAGAGAATTTTCCTTAATTGAGCCTATCATTCTTGAACTGTCTAATGGATTATGACAATCCCCTCAGAGGTTCTATTGACAGACATCTCAAGCTAATGATACTTTCTAACACCTCATTTCCCACTGCTGAATTTTTAGAACCCATGATTACCTAAGGTTGCCAGGTTACTCTTTGGTAATACAATCAGATCATTTCTTTCCTCTTGAAGTTCTAGTAACTTCTGAATCCCTTCCTCCTTTTCTTTTAAAGGAGCTTGAGTTTCCTCCCTTTGTTTTGCCTTATTCTAATTTGAGACAACATAGTGCCCTCCTCTTTCAGTAATTGTTTTGAAAGTTTTTCAAAGTTCCATTGGTGTATATTCCACTCGAAGCTTATCTTTCTAATCCATTCTTAAGACTCTTGTGATAACTATAATGGTATATTTTATTTTTTAAGCATAATCATTTTAAAGCAAATGTCATAGAAACTACAATGTGATTTTTTTTACATAAGTTAATATTCTTGAAATTTAAATCAGCTTAGTAAAGCTTGAAGGTGTCTTAAATGTGCGACAATAAATTATTAGTAAATTATATATAAATAATTTATAACTTACATGTGATTTATATATAAATTTAAGTAATATGTAACCTGGTTAAATTTGTGGTAAATTATAAAGACACTTGGAAATAAGAAATATTTCATTTAAAGTTTTATTACCTNNTTTTTTTTTTTTTTTTTTTTTTTCTGAGTCAATGTCTCATTGCCCAGCTCTGAATGGAACTGGCTGTATAGACTAACCTGGCCTTGAACTTGTGCGACTCCTCCTGTCTCTGCCTCTTGTGTGTTGAGATTAGCACCTGATTGCTTCCTTGATTTCTTTTTGGCAAATATTTGTGGAATTACCAGAGACAGCGGCCACATGGTCTCTCTTGCCAAATTCAATAACAATATAAGCACTATTGAATTTCTCTCAGCATATATTAGCCAGGGAATTTGAGTTAGATTCTTGTGCTTGTCGAATACAGTATAAAATACTGTAGTACAAGACACCAGGCACACATGGTGCACAGACACACATGCAGGCAAAACACCCATCTGCATTAGAAAAACCATCTCTCTCTGTGTATATTCATGTGTATGTACATTTGTAAATATGTAGTAAATATCTTCAACATATTTACAAGTTTTACAAAATTACAAAATATAAAAATGTACTAAGTTTACAAATATTTTATTTTATAGCAATTAAAATTTAACTAAATATTTAAATGAGAACAATAATAAAATCAAAGTGAAAATGCATTGTTGCCATTTTAAAGCCAAACCCTGTTGCTTAGTTGGCTAATTGGAGAAGGATGTTTAAATTTTAGCTTCATTGTGCCACACTGGGCAACGAAAAAGTTCTTGGGGCCATATATTATACAAATACTAATGAATACGATGAAAAAGAACAACAAAAATGTCTACATAGAACTTCTACGATATCTTTATAGCAGATAGAATAAAATGTCCATTCATCATAATTACAGTTATGCAGTGCCCCAATCGTAGTCTTTGATTGAATGATTGATAATTGACTTGTTGTTTGGCTTTTGATACAGGGTTTCTCTGTGTAGCTTTGCTGTCTGGAAGCTCACTCTGTAGAACAGGCTGGCCTCAATTTGCCTGCATCTGCCTCCACAGTGCTGAAATTAAAGGCCTATGTCACTACACCGAGCTCCATTAGTAGTCTTCTAAAATCATTAAATAGGTTCTATGTTTTTGATCACTAATAAAGAGAATGAGCATGTCTAATTAATACAATTTTATTGATTTTTCAAATTATAAGTTAAAGGAAGGCAGTATAAATCAAGTGGGGTATTTGACTTTTTTTTTTTTTTTTTTTTGAGAAACTGGTAAATACCTCAGAATCTGGCTCAGTGGGAAGCAGAGCAGTGGGAAGTCATTCTCAGTGACTTCCCAGGTTTCTCAGCAGCTATTGGGGTCTCATTTTCCTCCAGTGTTCTTCAGTTGTGAAAATACTTGCCTGCAAATGAAGGTCCTGTGAAAAAGTGACTACAGAAGGAAGGTTTGCATGGGAAGTGAGGGTGTCTTTCTTTCTTTCTTTCTTTCTTTCTTTCTTTCTTTCTTTCTTTCTTTCTTTCTTTCTTTCTTTCTTTCTTTCTTTCTTTCTTTCTTTTTTAGTTCTTTTTAAAATTATTTTCTTTATTTACATTTCTAATGCTATCCCAAAAGTTCCCTATACCCCCCCCACACACACACACCCTGCTCCCCTACCCACCCACTCCCACT
>NC_034599.1:85440355-85442580 GCF_900095145.1 Mus pahari
GAGGGCTGTAGTTCAGATCTGCCTTCTTGCTGAAGATGTAGTCCCAAAACAGGGCCTGTGCCAGAAAATGTGTTGCCTCTGCAGATTATTCACTCACCTGCACAGTGTAGCCACTGAGGGACCCAGGACATGATATGACTCTCTCCCCTGCTGTGGTAGACAGAACCCTCACAGGTGGCCATCTTTCCTCTGAAAAGGAAGGTGCCCAAATTTCTGGAATCTGAAATAGAGTCTGTCCCAGAAGTTAGGTTGCTTGTGCCTATCCTGAAGCTGTGTAGCTTCTGTGGTCCACACTCTTGCCAGAGCAGACTGGAGCCCAGAAGCTGCATCCCTTCTCCAGGCAGCCCTCTAATGGCAGTGGACTGGAGCAAAGATGGTTCTCCTTCTGGCTGAGGCCAGGAGACTGCTCCCAGGCAGACACCCCTACTCAGGCAGGAAAGGTGCAGGGTGAAGGTCCAGGTCAGGAGACTGCTCCCGGGCGAACACCCCTCCTCGAGCACGAAAGGCGCCGGGTGCTGGATGAGGCTGGGAGACTGCTCCCGGGCAGACACCCCTCGCTGGATGACTCGAGGGTGTCTTTCTTATGAAATTTGGAACCAACAAAAGTTTAGTAAATTTGGTATGATAATTTTTTTTCTTAACATGAATGTGAGGGTGTAGTTAAAATTTGAGTCATAAATATATCAAGATATTATTTTTCCAGAAACTTGAAATGTTTTCAGAGTTCATATCAAATAAAGAGAAAACCTCTGTATCTTTCTCTGTTCACATTAGTTGATATGTCAGATCATTATATAATCAAGTTGTTTGATTTAGTTTGAGCCATAATTTCACCTCAAAATCCTGTAGGATTTGAAACATTATGCTGATATATTGGGTTCTACCTTGAGGATATTGGTTTATTTCATTTAAAATAATATCTGGAAGACCTTGTGGCAGGGGAAGAATATGATCAAAATATATTTAAATTTAAAAATTGTTTTAAACAATAAAAAACAAACAGAACAATATAAATAAAATAGCAGTAAATAAGGAGAATTGTGCCCAAGCAGGATACTTAGACAGATATTCAGCCAAATATAATTTTTATTTAAGCCAGTGTGTTGGTGATGACATTATCAATATATAAATATTTCCATGCTTATGCTAATTTTATATAATAACATCCCACAAGTAATCTTTTGTTTCACCCCTTATAAAAACAGGAATTGTAGATTCTATACTATATATATATGTTTATTAGAAGGAAGCCTGAAGGAATTATAGAAAATTCAACCTTGTAAAATATAAACCAAAATGAGAGAGAACAAGTGGGGGGGGTTAAATATGCTAAAAATGGTAACTTTGTAAGTTAACTTTTACTTACAAGTTCTAGCAAAAATGTTGGTTTTGATACCGTAACATTTTTCAAATCCTAAAATATTTTCAACATTTGGACTAGTTTTAATCATCTAACTTCTAAAATTAGTAATGTCACCATAGTCAATATCAACATGTTTTAAGAATTCTTGAAATTTTTAATGATTTAGTCTCTTGATTCTTATCAATAGCTTCAGTGTTTATGAAAATTTATATGTTGTCCATCTTAATATTTTGCACAGTTATTGATGTATTATGTGTTGATAATGTACATTAAACATGTTTTAAAAGGCAATTTAAAAGGTATTGCTTTCTATTAACTTTACAAATCTCTCTCTTTGATCTACCATAGTTGATGTGCTATCAATAACTAAACCATATGTGTTGTCAATGAATAAAGAAAAATCACTTAAATATTTTTAACTGCCTGTCTTAGTCAGGGTTTCTATTCCTGCACAAACATCATGACCAAGAAGCAAGTTTGGGAGGAAAGGGTTTATTCGGCTTACAGTTCCACATTGCTGTCCATCATCAAGGAAGTCAGGACTGGAACTCAAGCAGGGCAGGAAGCAGGAGCTGATGCAGAAGTCATGGAGGGATATTCTTTACTGGCTTGCCTTCCCTGGCTTGCTCAGCCTGCTCTCTTATAAACCCAAGACTACCAGCCCAGAGATGGCACCACCCACAAGGGGACCTCCCCTTTTGATCACTAATTGAGAAAATACCTTACAGTTAGATCTCATGGAGGCATTTCCCCAACTGAAGCTCCTGTCTCTGTGATAACTCTAGCCTGTGTCAAGTTGACACAAAACTGGCCAGTACAATTGACCCCTTGTCAACTTGACACACAAACACATCACTAGTAA
>NC_034599.1:85442932-85470014 GCF_900095145.1 Mus pahari
GTACTGGCATCTCCAAAATGCTGCTGTCTTCGACTGTAACTTGACTTCAACAATAGCTCCTCATAGGCTCTCTTCATGGTGCTACTGAAGGCACCATTTCTTCTTTGACAGTGTTTTTATCAACAAAATTTCTAATAGAAATGTAAGTTGAGTTCAATTTATAACATCTGTGCTATAACCCATTGCCAAGAACAGAATTGAAAATCAGCAGCTCTTTTTCCACACTTTTGATATCTTTTCCAAGAGTCTTAATTTGCCTGGTTGTGTTGAGACTTACTGGTTTTAGGAATATCCCCAGGGCACATTATTCCTGCTATGTTCTCTGTCTGTCTTCTCATAAAGTCGACATCAGCAATTATGTTATAGAAGACATCTGTGCTATAACTTACTTTGTGCAGTTTCACTATTTCGTCTTTACGAATATGATGGAATATGGCATCTTTTTCAATTTTTTTTTGGTGGAATATTTGTTTAAAATATTTTTATTAATAATAATAAAATTGTTTTTCTTTGAGAATTTCATACAATGTATTTTGATTATACTTACCTGCTCCTGCACCAAACTCCTCTTAGACCCACCTCTACTCACTCTAATCCATATACTACTTGTTGTTGTTGTTTTAATAACCCATCATGTTCAATTTGTGATGCCTAAATACTTCTGGACATACTTGGGAACATACCCATAGACACACTGTCCCCTTCTTTCCAAGAAGCTATCAATTGACATACTATATAAAATGCCCTTTCAAATCATAGTCTTTGGAAACTTGTATGTATTTTTTTCATAGTTTTTCAAAGTAAGCATACGTCCTTACTGTTCTCTTTGACAAAAAAGTACTGATCATGTCTCATTGAGCAATTTCCTTCAACAGCAGTTTTTACTTTTTAACGTCTTGATTTCCATAGGGAAAGCCATGCTGTCCTTAAAAAACTACTAAGAGAGAAGGGACTGTACTCACTTTGACTATGAAACTTACTTGACGGGGAATTTTAACGCCTCATTTGGGCTTGCCTATCTCACTTGAAGATGCTGCAAGAAGTGAAGGGAAAGGTCCCCTTCTGCACAGTGCAAAGCATGACTGAGTTGTGACAGTGCTCTCAATGGTGAAGAATACTTACTTCCTGAAATAAGATCAAACTCCTGTCACTTACAGTGATAGTTGGTGAGGACATTTTTGAAAATGCTATACATTCCATTCCCCAGTCATGGGGATCAGATGGAACATTTGATGGTGCTAACTGACTGCGTTTGAAAGATAACACACTGAAGGCCACATACAACCACAAAATAAAGCTATACATGCATATGGGCTGTGAAAGACTACATATTGTTACTGTGGATGATATTGTGACAGGAGTCTGTTATCTACAGTACTGTTCACCTTGATACCTGCACACTCACATTTTAAAAATCATAATAATCTGATAATGTTTTAAATGAATTTACATTTGCATTGAGTCACACTCATAAATATTCTGGGCCACAGGCATGGTACCACCACAGGTTGGACACCTCTGAATTAGGGTGTCTGTCCCCCTTTTGATGTTAGTGAAAAAAAATCAAGCCACTTAGATCTTCTTCAAGAGGGATACCTAAGACTAGGGGACATACACTACCCTTCATCATCCTCTTGTAAGTCCCATGTTATCTCCTTTTACTGACAGAACATTTCTGATGGCTTTGGGTAAACATGGGCAGGTCAGATTAATCCTGGTGGGACCCAAGCTTAAGCCTTTGACCATGGCTGTGCTTCTCGAGCCTGAAATGGAGAAAGCAAATGAAAAGCTATGGGGATGGTGTGAAGCCCCAGAGTAAGTATTAACATGATTCAACCTCACTCTTAAAGTCCAGAAATTACATATACAGTGTTAGATATTGATGTGCGATATAAATCCCAAGCTGGATATTTATCCTACCCAGAATGGGTTCATAGTTTTTTCTTACCCTAGAGCAGAGAGAGGTTTGTGCATGATTTGGTAGATATGGAACCACCCTATAACTTATTTTGCCAGCTTATTTATTTTTACATCCTTCAGTATTCTTCAGAGTTCTTCAGCCTTTATTTGTGTCATATCCTGATTGAATAACCTGATTCGTTAAATAGGTCATTTTGTTAATTTAGTATTTAAAAATGTGTTTGAAAAGATTTTTTAACACAATGTCCATAATTTGCATGAAGAGTTTTATTTAACTTGTTAGAAAGTTTAGAAATGTGTTTGAAGTATAATATTTTCATTTCAAACCACAATTCCAGCAGATATGAGTTTTCTCTCTTTCTTTCTAAATCTATACCTGAATAAAACCTACATGTATTTTGGTTCTGTTCCAGTCCATAGCTAAAAGTACACTGGGAGGACGACACTATTTAGCCAAACTCTCTCTCTCTCTCTCTCTCTCTCTCTCTCTCTCTCTCTCTCTCTCTCTCTCTCTCACACACACACACAGAGTCATGTAATTATTTTTAATTGAAAATTAATTTTTTTCTTGCAATATATTCAGATTGCATTTTTCATAACTCCAACCCCTTGATCATCCTCACATACTTCCCATCCAAATCTACATTCTTTCCTTCTCTCTCTTTTTAGAAAATAAGCAGACATCTAATAATAATAATAAAATAAAATAAAATTAGATCAGATAAAAACAAACAAAACAGACTAGGAAAAATCAAATAATGGAAGAACAAGAGCCAAAGATAAAGCATAGGAAACACATATAAGGTCAGACTCAAACACATTCACACACATGTAAATCCTATAGAAGCATAAGTCTGGAAATCATGATACATATTATACATATGCATATTACATATGTATATGTGCATATTATATATATGTATATGTATAAAATATAAAAAAACAAATCTCTGATATGGCCCCTCACCCAAAACCCAGAAGCTATCTTCCATTGACAACTGCTTACATCTGTAATTCTTGAGGCTTCATAAATTGTCTATAAATGAATTGTGTTTAAAATAAACTTTGGTCTTTTATGTTTAAAATTTTTACATCATTGGATCTCCTTGCTAGAAAATCTTGAAAAACCTGAGGTTGCTTATTGGATTTATTCTACTAACTTTCTTATCAAATCTCACAATACTTTCCAAATGAGAAGTTTTGATTATTTACTTCATATCAGAAAAAGTATCAATTAATTGAATTTCTTATAATGTCAATGTCAGAAAAATGCTACTTTTTAAATGAGCTTAGAAATGCAATATTTCATTTTGTTAAAGGTTTCAAATTTTTCAAAAATTGAACAGAAAGTCATTTGTTTTCATGACCCATTAAACATTGAAAATAACTGAGACTAAAAACTGAGATGTATATGTACCATATTAAGACCTGTGCTCTTCACTCTATATGCCCCAGTACAGGGGAATGCCAGGGCCAAAAAGTGAGAGTGAGTGGATAGGGGAGCAGGGTGGGGGGGAGTGTATAGGGGACTTTTGGGACAGCATTTGATATGTAAATGAAGAAAATATCTAATTAAAAAAGTTAAAAAAAAAGACCTGTGATCTTGTTATAATTTAATCTTTTATTAATGAACAGATATCACCCTAATAAAACTTAATATTTTGAAATGTTATTTCATCAGTGAAGGTTGGGTTTTGGAAAGTCATACACACTTCTACACTTCTAACCCCCTGTCATATCCAGAGAACTAACTTTGGATATGGGTGTGGTAATGGTATCATTTCTGTTGAGAATGCTTGGTCTAGAGGCTCCTCCTTCCAGGGGTGGCCAGCCTTGATATGAAACACTGAAGGCAGAAGTCTACCAGAAGCCATTCTTCTTCCTATGAGGCTATGCCTTGGCCATCTATCTAATGATGGACAGATACAACCTTCCTACTTTCCTGTGCTGTTATACTATACATTTCTGGGTTCATAAAGTGATTGCACATGTCCAGAGGGCAGGAGAGCTGAGAGTGGGAGGGTCAGAATATCAAATCAAAGGTGGGAAGAAGACGAATTTCTCAAGTAGAGAGTTAAGTTTCTGTAAAACTGCGTCTTCTCGGGCCTTGCAGTTGCCCTGTATTAAGTGCATATAGTGGTGTCTTTTACTACTATTTTATTTATTTATTTATTTATTTATTTATTTATTTATTTATTTATTTATTTATCTATTTATTATATCTCTCTCACTGCTCAACTCCCATTCACCCCCTCCAACAATCCTTATCCCAACCCTCTCTTATTCTCCTCTGAGTGGATACCACTTCCTTGTGTATCCCCCCACCCTAGCACTTCAAGCCTCTGTGAGGCTAGGTGCATTCTTTCCCACTGAGGCCAGACAAGGCAGCCCAGATAGAATACTATATCTCACATAAAGGCAATAGGTTTGGGATAATCCCTACTCTAGTTATATAACATGAAGACCAAGCTGCACATCTGCTACCTATGTGCATGGAGAGCTAGGTCCAGCCAGTGTATATTTGGTTGCTGGTTCAGTCTCTGAGAGCCCCACGGGTCCAGGTTAGCTGATTCTGTTGGTCTTCCTGTGGAGTTCCTAACCTCTTCAGTCCACTGTATATATTCCCGTATAAGTGTGCATTAATCATAAAATACAGGATGCCCATGCTACACTTCACAGACCCAAGGAGGCTGGACAAGAAGGAGGGCACAAGCAAAGACGCTTGAGTCTAATTGGAAGAGGGAAATGGAATGGTCATGGAAGGCAGATGGAGGAAGGGAACTGGGTGGGAGAGGGGATTGGGAGGGAAGTTGGGGGGTGGGGTGAGGTCAGGTGTGGGGAAAGACAGGAAGCTTGGCTGGATGGTCATGAGAATGAATGGAAATCTGCAACTGACAGGGTGGGTAGGTAGGGGGTATCTTCAGGAAGAGCCAGAAATGGAGACCTGGTACAGGGGAGGCACCCAAGAATTAATGTGGGTGTCCTTAGATGTGACTCATGCAGTAGTTTCTTAAAGATGAGCTGCAGTGTGGAATATAGAGAATCAAACTTGGAGGCTGAGGAGTCCAGGTATATGTCTTCTAGTTACAGTCTTTTACATGGTGAAAATCACATTTGTTCATATTATTACTGCTCTCTTTAAGTACAAGTGTTGCCGAAGTTATAATATTTACTTGAAGGCTTAAATAAAAAATAATTTTTTGAGAACTCCATACATAATCACTGCATCTATATCATTCCAGACCATCTCTTTCCCCTGCCAATTCCTCTCATGTTCCTCATCCTAGATTCATGATATCTTCTTTAATTATTATTGTTACATGCATATACATATATGTATATACCTATATACATATTAGCATGTGCATATGAATATGCATCTATAATCTACTGGATTCATTAATGTTTGCTTACATGTACATATGTTCAGAGGTGACTGCCACTTCGGGACTAGACAAACTCTGGAAAATCATCCTTGAAGGACATAGATTTTCTGACTTTCAGCAAGCATTTGTATAGAGGATTTTTAACCCAGCAACATGGCTACTTTGGCAAGGGATAATATCTAAAGACCTTCTAGGCCTCCGTGGTCTGGTCAGAATTCAGACACACCTTTAATCCTTCTGGTTGGAACACAGACGTGCCCTTAGTACACACTTTTAATCCCTAACAATGGAGGTAAGGTTAGTTTGTAGAAGGAAGCAGCCATGTTTGAAAAGAGATATCTCATTGAGGGACAAAGTAATGAGAATCAGACTTCTCATTCTCCTTTTTGAATCATTTAAGAAGTATGGTTGTAGATCTTTGAATATCTGGTAGAATTCTGTTGTGAACTTATCTGGCATTATTCTTCTGTTTTGTTTTGTTTGTTTTTAGTTGAAAGATATTTTAACTTCTTTGCTCTCCTTATTTGTCATGAATCTGTTTGCATTGATGATCCCTCTTAACTCAAATTTGGTGGTTTAGATGAATGTAGACAATTTCTCATTTCTTTTATGGTTTCTAACTTAATTGAATATTATGTCTTTAAAACATTTCCTGGAAATATTCTGAATTTAGTGGTGCCTGTGGCAATGTTTCTTGTTCATCTTTGATTTTGGTAGAAGTGGGTATTGAAATGGAATTAATTTGTCTTTAATACCAGTATTCTGCTTTTTTAGGAAATGATATTCACCAGAGTTTGATAATATGTTTAAGATTGCAGTGTGTTCTGGGTTGACTGTTCCCTTGATTTGAATGAAGTGTCCTTTATTTCTTCTAGTTAGTTTTGGTTCTATTTATTTATTGGGATTAAGGGACTGACACTTACTTCCTGTTCCCATTTGCTTGGAATATTTTTTTCATTATTTCACTTTAAGTCAGTGCCTGCCTTTAAAGTTTGATAAATTTCTTGTATACATAAGAAAGGTAATCTTTGTTTCTTAATCTATTCAGTAACATGTATCTTTGATTGCAATTGAGGCCATTAATATTTAAAGATATTATTGAAAGGTTGTATAAATTGAAGTCATTTTATTCTGTTATTTTTGTTCCAGTTTTGGTATTTGTCATATTTTGCATTTCGGTAGTTACAGCTTCATTTATTTTATTTCTGAGTCTCTTGACTATGTTTATTCTTATCTTCAGCATGAAGTGTTTCTTCTAGTATTCTGGGATATGATTTGGTGGACATGAATTATTTTAGCCAGTTTATATCATGAAAAGTTTTTCTCTCCATTTATAGAGATAGTTTTGCAGGATACAGTGTTCTGTTAATAACTGTATCCTTTTTTAAAAAATAATTATTTTATTTATTTACATTTCAAATGTTGTTCCCATTCTTTATCCCCCCCTGCATGAACACCCACCCAATCCCCCTCCCTTTGCCTCTAAGTAGGTCCTCCTCAACTCACTCAGCTACTGCCATATCACTCCTTTAATATCCCCCTTCTCTGGGGCATCAAGCCTCCATATGACCAAGTGCATCCCCTCCCACCAATCCTAAATAAGCAGTCCTCTGCTACATATGTAGCAGTCACTATGGACCTGCCTATGTATACTCTTGATTGATGGTTTAGACCCTGGGAGCTGAGTGGTCTGGTTAGTAAATACTGTTGTTCTTCCTATGGGGTTGCAATACCCTTCAGCTCCTTCAGTGTTTCCCATAATTCTTCCATTGGGGTCCACTGACTCATTTGGCTGTGAGTATCTGCATCTGTCTTAGCCGGGTGCTGGCAAAGCCTCTCAGTGGACAGCCATGGTTTTGGCTTCTTTGTCAAAGATCAAGTGACCATAGGTATGTGGTTTTATTTCTGGATCTTCAATTCTATTCCATTGATGGTCTGGTTAGTCTTTTTATTCATACCATGTAGTTATTATCACTATTGCTTCTGTAGTACAGCTTGAAGTCAGGGATGGTGATTCCCTCAGAAGTTTTTTTGTTATTAAGGATTGTTTTTATTATCCTAGGTTTTTGGTTATTCTACATGAAATCGATAATTGCTTTTTCTACATCTGTGAAGTACTGAATTGGGATTTTGATGGGGATTGTATTGAATCTGTAGATTGCTTTTGATAAGATGGTCATTTTTACTATATTAATCCTACCAATCCATGAGCATGGGAGATCTTTCTATCTTCTGAGGTTTTCTTCGATTTCTTTCTTCAGGGATTTGAAGTTCTTGTCATACAGATCTTTCAGTTGCTTGATTAGAGTTACAACAAGAAATTTTATATCATTGTGACTATTGTGAAGGGTGTTGTTTCTCTAATTTCTTTCTCAGCCCATTAATCCTTTGAAAGCAAGAATGCTACTTATTTGTTTGAGTTAATTTTATATCCAGTTACTTTGATTAAGTTGTTTTTCAGCTGTCTAGTTCTCTGGTAGAATTTCTGGGGTTGCTTATTTATACTATCATATCATCAGCAACAGTGATATCTTGACTTCCTCCTTCCCAATTTGTATCCTTTGATCTCCTTTTGTTGTCTAATTGTTCTGGCTAGAACTTCTGAGTACTATATTGAATAAATAGAGAGAGAATGGACAGCCTTGTCCTTTCCCTGATTTTAGTGTAATTGCTTTAAGTTTCCTTCTATTTAATTTGATTTTGGTTGTTGGTTGATTTTATATTGTTTTTATTATGTTTAGGTATATTCCTGATATCTCCAAGACACAGACACACACACACACACACACACANTATATATATATATATATATGATATTTTCTTTATTTACATTTCAAATGTTATCCCCTTTCCAGGTTTCCCCACCTCCCAGAAACCCCCATCACATCCCCCCTCCCCCCAACTCTATTAAGTGTTCCTTCACCCACCTACCCACTCCTGCCTCCCCACACTCAATTCTCCTTCACTGGGTTATCTATGGAGCCTTCATAGGACCAAGGACCTCCCATTGATGCCTGACAAGGCCATCCTCTGCTACATAAGCAGCTGGAGCCACGTGTACTCCTTGGTTTGTGGCTTAGTCCCTGGGAGTTCTGGGGGGTCTGGTTGGTTGATATTGTTGTTCTTTCTATGGGGTTGCAAACCCCTTCAGCTCCTTCAGTCCTTTCTCTAACTCCTCCATTAGGGACACCACTCTCTGTCCAGTGGTTGGCTGCAAGCATCTGCTTCTGTATTTGTAAGGTTCTGGCAGGGCCTGTCAGGAGACAGCTATATCAGGCTCCTTTCAGCAAGCATTTCTGGGCATCCACAATAGTGCCAGGGTTTGGAGACAGTATATAGGACTTTTAACATGAAGGGGTGTTGTATTTTGTCAAAGGCTTTTTTTAAAGCATCTAATGAGATGATTATGTGATATTTTTCTTTGCATTTGTTTACATTGATGAATTTTTCTATATTGAACCATCCCTGCAACCCTGGGATAAAGTCTTCTTGATCATGGTCAATGACAGTTTTGATATGTTCTTGGATTAGGTTTTCAAGAATTTTATTGAGTATTTTTGTGTTGATATTCATAATGTAAATTGTTCTGAAGTTCCCTTTCTTTATTGGATCTTTGTGTGGTTTAGGTATCACCCTAACTGTGGCTTCATAGAATTAGGTAGTGTTCCTTCTGTTTCTATTTTGTGGAATAATTTGAGGAGTATTGGTATTAGGTCTTCTTTGAATGTCTGATAGAATTTAGTACTAAAACCATCTGACCTTGGGCTTTTATTGGTTTAGGAGACTTTTAATGTCTACTTTTATTTCTTTAGGGACTATGGGCTTGTTTAGATAGTTTACCTGATCTTTATTTAACTTTCATACATGGGATTTGTATAGAAAATCACCCATTTCATCTAAATTTTCCAGTTTTCTTGAATATAGGTTTTGTAGTAGAATCTGATGCTTTTTAAAATTTCTGTTTCTGTTCTTATGTCTTCCTTTTCATTTCTGATTTTGTTAATTTTGGATACTGTCTCTGTGTCATTTAGCTAGGTTGGCTAAGAATTTATCTATCTTGTTGATTTTCTCAAAGAACCACCTCTTAGTTTTGTTGATTCTTTGTATTGTTGTCTTTGTTTCTAATTGGTTGATTGCAGCCCTGAGTTTGATTATTTCCTGCTGCCTACTCCTGTTGACTGTTTGATTCTTTTTGTTCTTTCTGATGTGCTATTAAGCTGCTAGAGTAGAATCTCTCCAGTTTCTTTATGAATGCTCTTAGTGTTCCATGAATTTTCCTGGTAGCACTGCTTTCATTGTGTCCCTTAAGTCTGAGTATGCTGTGCCTTCATTTTTGTTAAACTCTAGGAAGTCTTTGATTTCTTTCGTTATTTCTTCCATAGTAAAGTTATCACTGAGTAGAGAATTGTTTAATTTTCATGAGTATATGGGCTTTCTGTTGTTTTTGAAGAACAGCCTAAGTCCATGGCAATCTAATAGGAGGCCTGGGATTATTTCAAGTTTCTTGTATCTGTTCAAGCTTGTTTTGTGACCAATTATATGGTCAGTTTTGGAGAAGGTACCATGAGGTGCTGAGAAGAAGGTATATCTTTATGTTTTAGAGTGAAATGTTCTGAGGACAGCTGTTAAATATGTTGCTTCATAATTTCTTTTAATTTCTTTTTTTCTCCTATGCGATAAATCTTTTTTTTTTTAATTGGATGTTTATTTATTTACATTTTAAATGTTATCCACTTTTCTGGTTTCCCTTCTGTAACCCCCCTATCCCATCCTCCCATACTCTGTTTCTATGAGGGTGGTCCCCCACCCCCACCTACCCACTCCCACCTCACCACCCTAGCATTCCTCTGCACTGGGGCATCAAGCCTTCACAGGACCAAGGTTCTCCCCTCACATTGATGCCAAAATTTTAATCCAGAATTGCTCCTGTCTAAAGAAAATACAGGGACTTATTTTAGTTTCACTGTGTCACTGTTTAACTTTTGTTTCCATCACCTGTCCATGGGTGAAAGTGGGGTGTTGAAGTTTCACACTATTATTATGTAAGGTTTCGTATGTGTTTTGAGCTTTAGTAAAGTTTCTTAACAAATGTCCTTGCCCTTGCATTTGAGGCATAGATGTTCAGAATTGAGAGTTCATCTTGTTGGATTTTTCCTTTGATGAGTATGAGGTGTCCTTACCCATCTCTTTTGATAACTTTTGGTCAAAAATCTATTTTGTTAGATATTAGAATTGCTACTCCAGCTTGTTTCTTGGGACCACTTGCTTGGGAAACATTTTTCCAGGCTTTTGCTTTGAGGTAGCATTTGTCTTTGTCACTGAAGAGTGTTTTTTGTGTGCAGCAAAATGTGGGGTCCTTTTTGTGTATCCAGTCCATTAGCCTATGTCTTTTTATTGGGGAATTGGATCCATTGATGTTGAGAGATAATAAAGACCAATAATTGTTCATTCCAGTTATTTTTGTTGTTAGAAGTGGAATTATGCTTGTGTGTTTCTATTCTTTTGGGTTTATTGTGTGTGTGTGTATGTGTGTGTGTGTGTGTGTGGTGTAGTTTCCCTCCTTATGTTGGAGTTTTTTTCCAGTATCCTTTATAAGGCTGAAGTAGTAGAAAGTTTTTAAAATTTGGTTTGTCACAGAATACCTTGGTTTCTCCATCTATGGTTATTGAGAGTTTTGTTGGCTATAGTAGCCTAGTCTGGCATTTATGTTCTCTTAGGTTCTGGCTTTTAGAGTGTGTGTTGAGAAATTTGGTGTGATTCTGATATGTCTGCCTTTATATGTTACTTGGCCTTTTCCCCTTACAGCTTTTAACATTCTTTTTTTGTTTTGTGCATTTAGTGTTTTGATTATTAGCTGACGGCAGGATTTTTTTTTCTTGTCCAATCTATTTATTCTTCTGTAGGCTTCTTGTACCTTTATGGATTTCTCTTAAGTTTAGGTAGCTTTTCTTCTGTGGTTTTGTTGGAAATGTTTTCTGGACTTTTGAATTGGGAATTTTCACTCTTTTCTATTCCTATCATTCTTAGGATCTTTTCTTGTTGAGAATGGTTTTTGCTATCCTAGGTTTTTTATTATTCCAGATGAATTTGCATATCATCCTTTCTAACATTGTGAAGAATTGGGTTGGAATTTTGATGGGGATTGCATTGAATCTGTAGATTGCTTTTGGCAGGATGGCCATTTTGACTATGTTAGTCCTGCCAATCCATGAGCATGGGAGATCTTTCCATCTTCTGAGATCTTCTTCAATTTCTTTCTTTAGAGATTTGAAGTTCTTATCATACAGATCTTTCACTTCCTTAGAGTCACACCAAGGTATTTTATATTATTTGTGACTATTGTGAAGGGTGTTGTTTCCCTAATTTCTTTCTCGTCCCGTCTGTCCTTCATGTAGAGGAAGGCCACTGATTTGTTTGAGTTAATTTTATATCCAGCTACAGCACTGAAGCTGTTTATCAGGTTTAGGAGTTCTCTGGTGGAATTTTTAGGGTCACTTATGTACACCATCATATCATCTGCAAATAATGATAATTTGACTTCTTCCTTACCAATTTGTATCCCCTTGATCTCCTTTTGTTGTCGGATTGCTCTGGCTAGGACTTCAAGTACTATATTGAATAGGTAGGGAGAGAGTGGGCAGCCTTGCCTAGTCCCTGATTTTAGTGGGATTGCTTTGAGTTTCTGTCCATTTACTTTGATGTTGGCTACTGGTTTGCTGTAGATTGTTTTTATTATGTTTAGGTAGGGGCCTTGACTTCCTAATCTTTCCAAGACTTTTATCATGAAGGGGTGTTAGATTTTGTCAAATGCTTTCTCAGCATCTAAGGAGATGATCATGTGGTTTTTGTCTTTGAGTTTGTTTATGTAGTGGATTACATTGATGGATTTCCTTATATTAAACCATCCCTGCATCCCTGGGATGAAGCCTACTTGGTCATGATGGATGATCATTTTGATGTGTTCTTGGATTCGGTTTGCGAGGATTTTATTGAGTATTTTTGGATCTTTTCATTGTGTCCTGAATTTCCTGGATGTTTTGGGGCTAGGAGCTTTTATGCACTTTGTATTTTCTTTTACCTTTGTGTCAATTTCTTGTATGGTATCTTCTATGCTTTAGATTCTCTTTTCTGTCTCTTGTATTCTGTTGGTGATGCTTGCATCTGTGACTCCTGACCTCTTTCCTTGGATTCCTATTTTCAGGGTTTCCTACATTTGTGATTTCTTTATTATTTCTATTTCCAATTTTAGGTCCTGGGTGGTTTTGTTCAATTCCTTCACTTGTTTGGATTTTCCTGTGTTTCTTTAAGGGTTTTATTTGTTTCTGCTTTAAAGGATTCTACCTGTTTATGTGCATTCGCCTGTATTTCTTTAAAGAAGTCATTTATGTCCTCCTTAAAGTCCTCTATCATCTTCATCAGATGGGATTTTAGGTCAGAATCTGATTTTTGAGGTGTGTTAAGCTATCCAGGATTTGCTGTAGTGGGAAAACTGGGTTCTAATGGTGCCAAGTGGCATTGGTTTCTGTTGCTTAAGTTCTTGTGCTTGCCTTTCACCATCTGGTTATCTCAGATGTTAACTGGCTTTGTTTTCTCTGATGGAGCCTGTCCCTACTTCTTGGCAGGTGGAGCTCTGTAAGCTGGGTTAGAGCAGACCTCCTGGGAGGCAAAGAGTACTGTTTCTGGTTAAGGAGACCTCCTCTATCCCTAGTTAGTCAGGCCTCTTAGGCCTTGGTTATGGCACATCTCCTGTGACACTGGTTATGACAGACCCCCTGTGAAACAGTCTGTCTCTGGGTGGGGGGGAGGGCTGCTGGAGCACTCCATCCAGGAGGAGTTTCAAACTGGAAACTGTAACTGTAGTGTTTTAGTACTTAAAGTAGGCTGCTTTTGCTCTTCACACATTTCATCATTTATGATTAAATGATTTTTCATTTGAGAAATCAGCTATTTGATATTTTTACTGTTGTTGTTCATGTGTGACTTTGTTTTTTCTTGTAGCTTACAACAGCATTTTCTTATGCTCTATATATTTAGTGCATTACCGATATAATATGCCAAAGGCAGTTGTTTTTTGTTTTTTGTTTTTGGTGTTCTGTGTACTTCTCATATCTGTATGGTTGTCTTTCTTTAATTTGTGGAAGTTTTCTTTTATAGTTTTGTAGAAGGTATGACATGGGCCTCTTTTTCTTCATATATGCCTATAATTCCAAGATTTAATCTTTTTATGGTATCCCATATTTCTTACATTTTTCCTTTATGTGTTTATTTTTTCATAATCTTTGCTTGTGTAGTATAATTTCTCTACTTTATCTTCAAGTCTTGATATTCATCCTTCTACTTGTTCTATTGTGCTTTTAAAGCTTTCTGCTATGTTTTTCCAATTGGTTTGTTGAGGTTTTCAATTCCCTTTTCGTTTCAATTTGAGTTTTCTTTAGTGTTTCTATTTCTGTATTGAATTCAGTTTCAAAACTTGGACTGTCTTTGACCTTTCATTCAGTTATAGTTACATAATTGTCTTTTCTTTGTCAACTATTTGATTTTCTTGTTATTCTCATTATCTTCATTGAACTGTTGCTGTCTTCTTTAAACTTCTTGGATTCTTAAATGAGGTTTATGATTGTTAACTTGTGTTCGAGGTCTGTCTCTCTCTCTCTCTCTCTCTCTCTCTCTCTCTCTCTCTCTCTCTCTCTCTCTCTCTCCCTCCATATCTATATATCTTAATAACATTTCTCTGAAACTGGTAGGGTTTTGTGGAAGATATACCATCTTGGTCTTCAATATTTTTGTGTGTGTTTTTATGATTAGTCTTGGTCATATGGACTTATTTCATTTATTGTATGTCTGATGTGAGATTCTGGGCTGTCTTGGGCTAGTCCAGTATATTTATAGGTTATGAAGCTGATGCAAAAGATGCAGCTAGGGAATTATGTAGGCAGGCAAAGTTCTAAGAACTCACTATGTTGGATCCATGCATAGGTGTTTAATTGAAGAGAGGCAGGGGTTGATGTATATCATAGAGATTGACTAGGGTTTAAGAGAACCACCAGATTGGGCTGATTCTCATAATGTGTTACTGGAGCTACCACTGGAGGTTAAGAATATAACATGGTCTAGATTGGCCAGGTTTGGCAGCCACACAAGATATACAACCTTGCCTAGGTCTGGGTATTAGAGATGGTGTTGGCAGGCTAGGGTTTGAGGACTGTATCTAGACAGGACCTGGACATAAGATCTGGGGTCCAGAAAATGCCAGGAGGCTATGATGTTGACAACCCAAGCAGGGGAAAAATGGAAGAAGACTTCTGGTAGTCTGCCTGGGTTCATGCCACATGTGGGAAAAAGTCACTACAATTTTATTTACTTACCTAATTTTAATTAATTTATATTTGCATATATTAGATCCCAACCACAGTTTCACCTCTTTCCACCTCCCACCTCATTTTTCCTTATCCACTCCTCCTCTATTTCCCTTTAGAAAAGAGCAGACTTCCTAGGGATATCAACCAAATATGGCATAAAAAGATGCAATAATACTAGGCACCTCTCCTCATGTTAAGGCATAAAACTTTAAATGATCCTATCTTGTATGGTCCCTAAAAATTTAAAGGGCATTAAAGCCTGCTTTTGTACAAATAATAAACAATAGCCATTAGTGATTGGTAATATTTAGTTTAGACAGTATTTAAAGTATTTATTTTAATTACAGACTCTAATATATGATTTAAGAAAATATATTAATTAAAGCAAAAGACACTTCATTTGTATTATCCATAGATTTTGTTTTTAAAAGTGTTTCCCACACCTTCTTTCTATAATCTAGGCATATTTCTTTGTCCCTGAGCCACACCCTTTATACTTTTCTTTTTGTTATACTTCATATAAAATAATATTTAAAAAATTCTGTTCTCTATTTGCAAGCAGATCCTTCAGTGAGTAATAGAAAACATTACCACCAGACCATAATGAAAACAGCTATCAGGAAGGCAAGGAGCAGAGATTCTTTTTTTTTCTTTTAACAATTTTTATTAGATATTTTCTTCATTTACATTTAAAATGCTATCCACAAAGCCCATTATACCATCCCTCCACCCTGCTATCCAACCCTCCCACTCCCACTTCCTGGCCCTGGCATTACCCTGTACTGAGGCATATAATTTTTGCAAGACCAAGGGCCTCTCCTCCCAATGATGGCCAACTAGGCCATCTCCCGCTACATATGCAGCTAGAGACACGAGCTCTGGGGGTACTGGTTAGTTCATATTGCTGTTCCTCCTATAGGGTTGCAGACCCCTTCAGCTCCTTGGGTACTTTCTCTAGCTCCTCCATTGAGGTCCACATGTTCCACTTAATAGATGAATCTGAGCCTCCACTTCTGTATTTGCTAGGTACTGGCATAGCCTCACTAGAGTCAGCTATATACAGGTCCTTTCAGCAAAATCTTGCTGGCATATGCAAATGTGTCTGCGTTCGGTGGTTGATTATGGTATGGATCCCCGAATGGGTAAGTCTCTGCATAGTCCTTCCTTCCATCTCATCTCCAAACTTTGTCTCTGTAACTCTTTCCGTGGGTATTTTGTTCCCTATTCTAAGGAGGAATGAAGTATCCACATGTTGGTCTTCCTTCTTCTTGAGTTTCATGTGTTTTGCAAATTGTATCTTGGGTATTCTAAGTTTCTGGGCTAATATCCACTTATCAGTGAATGTATAATATGTGAGTTCTTTTGTGATTGGGTTACCTCATTCAGGATGATATACTCCAGATCCATCCATTTGCTTTAGAATTTCATAAATTCATTGTTTTTAATAATTGAGTAGTACTCCACTGTGTAAATGTACCACATTTTCTGTATCCATTCCTCTGTTGAGGGACATCTGGGTTATTTCTAGCTTCTGGCTATTATAAATAGGGCAGCTATGAACATAGTGGAGCATGTGTCCTTATTACCAGTTGGAACATCTTTTGGGTATATACCCAGAAGAGGTATTGCTGGATCTGCCGGCAGTACTATGTCCAGTTTTCTGAGGAACTGCCAGACTGATTTCCAGAGTGGTTGTACAAGCTTGCAATCCCACCAGCAATGGAGGAGTGTTCTTTCTCCACATTCTCGCCAGCATCTGCTGTCACCTGAATTTTTAATCTTAGCCATTGTGACTGGTGTGAGGTGGAATCTCAGAGTTGTTTTGATTTGCATTTCCCTGATGATTAAGGATGTTGAACATTTTTTCAGGTGCTTCTCAGCCATTTGGTATTCCTCAGTTGAGAATGCTTTGTTTAGCTCTGTACCCCATTTTTTAATGGGGATAATTGATTTTCTCGAGTCCAGCTTCTTGAGTTATTTGTGTTTATTGGATATTAGTCCCCTATTGGTTTTAGTATTGGAAAAATCCTTTCCCCATCAGTTGGTGGCCTTTTTGTCTTATTGACAGTGTCTTTTGCCCTACAGAAGCTTTGCAATTTTATGAGGTCCCATTTGTTGATTCTCAGTCTTACAGCACAAGCCATTGGTGTTCTGTTTAGGAATTTTTCCCCTATGCCCATATATTTGAGGCTTTTACCCACTTTCCCCTCTATAAGTTTTAGTGTGTCTCTCGTTTTATGTGGAGTTCCTTGAACCACTTAGACTTGAGCTTAGGACAAGGAGATGAGAATGTATCAATTCGCATTCTTATACATGATAACCGCCAGTTAAGCCAGCACCATTTGTTGAAAATGCTGTCTTTATTCTACTGAATGGTTTTAGCTACTATGTCGAAGATCAAGTGATCATAGGTGTGTGGGTTCATTTCTGGGTCTTTAATTCTATTCCATTGATCTACCTGTCTGTCTTTGCACTAGTACCATGCTGTTTTTATCAAAATTGCTCTGTATTATAGCTTGAGGTCAGGCATGGTGATTCCCTCAGAGGTTCTTTTATTGTTGTGAATAGTTTTTGCTATCCTAGATTTTTTTGTTATTCCAGATAAATTTGCAAATTGCTCTTTCTAACTCTGTGAAGAATTGAGTTGGAATTTTGAAGGAGGTGTCCTTGAATCTGTAGATTGCTTTTGGCAGGATAGCCATTTTGACTATATTAATCCTGCCAATCCACGAGCATGGGAGATCTTTCCATCTTCTGAGATCTTCAATTTCTTTCTTCAGAGACTTGTAGTCCTTATCATGTAGATCTTTCACTTCCATAGTTAGAGTCACACCAAGGTATTTTATATTATTTGTGACTCTTGTGAAGGGTGTTGTTTCCCTAATTTCTTTTTCGGCCTGTTTATCCTTTGTGTAGAGAAAGGCCACTGATTTATTTGAGTTAATTTTATATCTAGATACTTCACTGAAGCTGTTTATCAGGTTTAGGAGTTCTCTAGTGGAACTTTTAGGTTCACTTATATATACTATCATATCATCTACAAATAGTGATATTTTGACTTCTTCCTTTCCAATTTGTATCCCCCCCCCCATTTTCTTTTGTTGGCTAATTGCTCTGGCTAGGAATTCAAGTACTATATTGAATAGGTAGGGAGAAAGTGGGCAGCCTTGTCTAGTCCCTGATCTTAGTTGGATTGCTCCAAGATTCTCTGCATTTATTTTGATGTTGGCTCGTGGTTTGCTGTATATTGCTTTTATTATTTTTAGATATGGGCCTTGAATTCCTGATCTTTCTAAGACTTTTATCGTGAAGGGGTGTTGGATTTTGTCAAATGTTTTCTCAGCGTCTAACTAGATGATCATGTGGCTTTTGTCTTTCAGTTTGTTTATATAGTGGATTACTTTGATGAATTTCCATATACTGAACCATCCCTTCATCCCTGGGATGAAGCCTACTTGATCACGATGGATGATTGTTTTGATGTGTTTCTGGATTCGGTTAGGGAGGATTTTATTGAATATTTTTGCATCGATGTTCATAAGGGAAATTGCTCTGAAGTTCTCTTTCTTTGTTGGGATTTTATGTGGTTTAGGTATCAGAGTAATTGTGGCTTCATAGAATGAATTGGGTAGAATACCTTCTGTTTCTATTTTGTGGAATAGTTTGAGGAGAATTGGAATTAGGTCTTCTTTGAAGGCCTGACAGAACTCTGCACTAAACCCATCGAGTCCTGGGCTTTTTTTGGTTGGGAGACTATTAATGACTACTTCTATTTCTTTAGGGGATATGGGACTGTTTAGGTCATTATTCTGATCCTGATTTAGCTTTGGTACCTGGCATCTGTCTAAAAAATCATCCATTTCATCCAGGTTTTCCAGTTGTGTTGAGTATAGCCTTTTGTAGTAAGATCTGATGATGTTTTGGATTTCCTCATGTTCTGTTGTTATGTCTCCCTTTTCATTTCTGATTTTGTTAATTAGGATACTGTTCCTGTGCCCTCTAGTTAGTCTGGCTAAGGGTTTATCTATCTTATTGATTTTCTCAAAGAACCAGCTCCTGGTTTGGTTGATTTTTTGTATAGTTTCTACTTGCTTGATTTTAGCCCTGAGTTTAATTATTTCATGCCATCTACTCCTCTTGGATGAATTTGCTTCCTTTTGTTCTAGAACTTTTATGTGTGCTGTCAAGCCTGTAGTGTATGCTCTGTCTAGTTTCTTTCTGGCTGCACTCAGACCTCTGAGTTTGCCTATTAGGACTCCTTTCATTATGTCCCTTATGTTTTGGTATGTTGTGGCTTATTTTTCATTAAACTCTAAAAAGTCTCTAATCTCTTTCTTTATTTCTTCCTTGACCAAGGTATCATTGAGTAGAGTGTTATTCAGCTTCCATGGGAATGTTGGCTTTCTATTATTTATGCTGTTATTGAAGATCAGCCTTAGTTTGTGGTTATCTGACAGGATGCATGGGATAATTTCAATATTTTTGTATCTATTAAGGCCTGTTTTGTGACCGATTATATGGTCAGTTTTGGAGAAGGTATCATGAGGTACTGAGAAGAATATATATCCCTTTGTTTTAGATTAAAATGTATTGTAAATATCTGTTAAATTCCTTTCTTTCATAACTTCTGGTAGTTTCAGTGTGTGACTGTTTAGTTTCTGTTTCTAGGATCTGTCCAATGAGCAAAGTGGGGTATTTAAGTCTCCCACTATTATTGTGTGAGGTGTAATGTGTACTTTGGGCTTTACTGAAGTTTCCTTAGTGATTGTGGTTGCCCTTGCATTTGGAGCATAGATATTCAGAATTGAGAGTTCATCTTGGAAGATTTTATCTTTTATGAGTATGAAGTGCCCCTCCTTGTCTTTTTTGATAACTTTGGGTTGGAATTCAGTTTTATCCGACATTAGAATGGCTATTCCAGCTTGTTTCTTCAGACCATTTGCTTGGAAAATTGTTTTCCAGCCTTTTACTCTCAGGTAGTGTCTTTTTCCCTGATACGTGTTTCCTGTATGAAGCAAAATTTTGGGTCCTATTTATGTAGCCATTCTATTACTCTATGTCTTTTTTCGGGTATTGAATCCATTGATATTAAGAGATATTAAGGAAAAGTAATTATTGCTTCCTGTTTGTTTTCTTGTTAGAATTGGGGTTCTGTTCTTGAGGGTGTCTTCTTTTAGGTTTGTTGGATTACTTTCTTGTTTTTTCTAGGGCATAATTTCCATCCTTGTGTTGGAGTTTTCCCTTTATTATCCTTTGAAGGGCTGGATTCATGGATAGATATTATGTGAATTTGGTTTTGTCATGGAATACCTTGGTTTCTCCATCTATGATATTTGAGAGTTTTGTTGGGTTTAGTAGCCTGGGCTGACATTTGTGTTCTCTTAGGGTCTGTATCACATCTGTCCAGGATCTTCTGGCTTTCATAGTCTCCGGTGAGAAGTCTGGTGTAATTCTAATAGGCCTGCCTTTATATGTTACTTGGCCCTTTTCCCTTGCTGTTTTTACCACTCTGTCTTTATGTAGTGCATTTGTTGTTCTGATTACTATGTGTCAGAAGGAATTTCTTTTCTGGTCCAGTCTATTTGGAGTCATGTAGGCTTCTTGTATGTTCATGGGCATCTGTTTCTTTAGGTTAGGGAAATTTTCTTCTATAATTTTGTTGAAGATATTTACTGACCCTTTAAGTTGAAAGTCTTCATTCTCATCTATACCTATTATCCATAGGATTGGTCTTCTCATTTTGTCCTCGATTTCCTCAGTGTTTTGAGTTAGGATCTTTTTGGATTTTGCATTTTCTTTGATAGGTTTGTCCATGTTTTCTATGGAATCTTCTGCACCTGAGATTCTCTCTTCCATCTGTGTATTCTTTTGCTGATGCTCGCATCTATGGTTCCTGATTTCTTTCACAGGATTTCTATCTCCAGAGTTGTCTCCCTTTGGTTTTTCTTTATTGTTTCTACTTCCAGTTTTAGATCTTGGATTGTTTCGTTCAATTCCATTACCTGTTCGATTGTGTTTTCCTGTAATTCTTCAAGGGAATTTTGTGTTTCCTCTTTAAGAACTTCTACCTGTTTAGCAGTGTTTTCCTGTAATTCTTTAAGGGCTTCTCCCGTTTAGCAGTGTTTTCCTGTATTTCTTTAAGTGAGTTATTAATGCCCTTCTTAAAATCTTCTACCACCATCATGAGATATGATTTTAAATCTGAGTCTTGCTTTTCGGGTGTGTTGGGGTATCCAGTACTTACTGGGTTCTGATGATGCCCAGTCGTCTTGGTTTCTGTTAGTAAGATTCCTAAGTTTGCCTTTCTCCATCTGGTAATTGCTGGTGTTAATTTTCTAGCTGTCTCTGGCTGGAGCTTGTTCCTCTAGTGATTCTGTTAGCCTCTGTCTGGACTCCTGGGAGTCCAACTCTTACCTGAGTCCCAGTGGTCAGAGCAGTCTCTGTAGGCAAGCTCTCCTCTTGCAGGGCAGGTGTCCAGAAGTCTGGAGCTCTGATATACCTCCTGAGTCCTGGGACCTGAGCCCTCCCTGTAGGCCAATTCTCCTCTGGCAAGGAAGATGCCCAGGGGTCTGGGTCTCAGCTCCACCTCCTGGCTGAGGATGAAGGCAGGAAGGGACCCTGTTTCTTTTGTCACCCATGTGCTCTCTAATAATCATGAGATCCTGGGTGTGCAAGGGATCCTGCTGTGTGAGGAGTCCTCTGGGGACCTTGGTGCTCTCCCCTGGGTTCAGGTGGAAGATGGTGGGGCTGGCCTAGACAGGAATGAATCCCAGCCTCTGGTCGTGCGGGGTTCCTTTGTCCCTGTTCCTGCTGGCACAAGACCCTCAGGGATTCTTTGGAGCTGATGTTGCATTCCACTCACCTGTGATCCTGAGGTCCTGGGTGTGCTAGGGGTCCTGTGGCATGGAGATTCCTCTGGGGCCCTTGGTGCCCTCTACCGAGTTCAGGGGGAAGATCAGTAGCAGAGATTCTTATGAAATGATTTTATCTAACCAGTCTTTGTAATAATATTACATTTCAGGGCTCCCACTGAATTCCTGTATGTTAGTTCTAAACCACTCCAACACTGCACTTTAAAGATGGGACTATATTTTACATATTACACCATTATGAACTTTTGTTTTTCCCGAAGTGGTATGAGCCTTTCTGGTCCTTTTAAGCTACTGTTTCTTTAAAACTTATCATCTCATTATGGATTAATATTACTTTTGAATTATCTCTCCTAAATTTGCCTTAAAACTCTTGCTATAAATGATGCATGAATCAAACAAAACACACACAAAAGAAATATTTGGCTTTGTTGATTATTTCAAATCCTGTGTGTTTCCCACTACCACCTTGCCAAACAAATAGAAATTTACTGTTCACCTCAGAAACTGCTTAATTGCTCCCTATCCATTGGAGTGAGTTTCTCTTCCTGAGAGAACCACTATTTGACTCTCCTAGAGTTCCATCCCTTTGGTCACCATGCGATACACTACTTTAATCTTGAGTAAATATAAAGATTAAATATTTTATGTGTCTTTTAACTCGCAGTTTTTGTCTTCATCTTTTTCTTATCCTCCAATTTATCTGTTGGAGATCCTGGGAGAATATTGATCATAATTCCACCAACATCTTGTGTTCTCTGAATCCATAGCAACTGGATTTAAAGGCTTGGTCAGGTCAGATTTGATCATTCTGTTTCTTCTTTCATCAGGTAGTTTTTGATGCTGTTTGGACCCCCACTTTTTCTAACACTAGCTGATAATGATGATGCTCAGTGCTTAGATCTGTTACTTTTGGGAGAATTGCAAATGGCAACTCTAGTTCCTTTTAAAATTTTGAATGGATACTCATTTTACTTAGTTGATACCCCTGGGAAAGTGAGACAGAATCATTTTTTTTTTCCTAGTTACTTTCAGTCAAGGTTGAGTCACCATGACATTCGGACTGTTGGAATTTGTTTTTTAAATGATCCCCATAAGCTTATGAATTAGAACTCTTTTAAGTAAATTTATTAATCTTTTTTCCTTGCCTTCTCCTTTTCCAAATTATTGTTTGTTTGTTTTTTTCCTGAAATTTATGTTGTTGATTCTCTGGTCTGTTTGTATTTTCTCAGAGCACTCCATTATTATTATTATTTTTTTTTTCATCCAGGAGAACCATGTTCAAGAGTCACTTTGGCCATTTTCCCCTTGGAACTAGCTACTTTTCTTAGATACCTTGTCCTTTACTAGTAGGAATCAGGTGTGACCGCAGAGAACTTTACCTGTGTTTGTTACTAGGTGTCTTATTTCCACAGCAGTAGACTACTTACTTTATAGATATGAACAAATTTTATGGTTCCACAATGGAAAGCACATTAGATATTTCTTATTCAATTCAGATCTAAACATTAAAACTTGCAGAGACAAAGTTTGGAGTTAAAACAAAAGGATGGACAACCCAGAGACTGCCCCACCCTGGGGTCCATCCCGTAATCAGCCACCAAACACAGACACTATTGCATATGCCAGCAAGGTTTTGCTGAAAGGACTCTGATATAGCTGTCTCTTGTGAGGCTATGCCAGTGCCTGGCAAATACAGAAGTGGATGCCCACAGTCATCTATAGTATGGAACACAGGGCCCCCAATGGAGGAGTTAGAGAAAGTACCCAAGGAGCTGAAGGGGTCTGTAACCCTGTAGGTGGAACAACAATATGAACTAATCAGTTCCCCTAGAGCTTGTGTCTCTAGCTGCATATGTAGCAGAAGATGGCCTAGGTGGCCATCATTGGGAAGAGAGGCCCCTTGGTCTTGCAAACTTTATATGCCCCATTACAAGGGAACACCAGGGCTAAGAAGTGGGAATGAGTGCGTAGGGAAGCAGGGCGGGGGGAGGGTATAGGGGACATTCGGGATAGCATTTTAAATGTAAATGAAGAAAAGATCTAATAAAATAATTAAAAAATATTAAAATTGCATAGCCTCCTCTATATTATATTTTATCCCCTACTTCTATGCCAGCAATCTTTTTTTTCAGGATACAAATGTGACAGAATTAAAATAAACTGTATTCAGTATTGCCTTTAATATGTACATATATACCTATAAGATATGTATATACATATAAAATATATAGTATATACATATGAGACATATATCTTGTATTTATATTTTATATATAGTATATTGATATATATCTTATGTGTGTATTTTACATACACATGTACAAGTACATGTACATGTACATATATATATATATATATACATATACATATATATCATTTAGGAAGAATTCTAGAATAACAGTCTCATCCCATTTACTACCTGCACCTAAATTCTCCTATAATTTTTCTAAGTACAAAATTGTTACTGTTACAGACTTATTTTATATTTTTCAGAGTTTGCTAAGTACTTTGCAACTTAACATTTTAAGTGAATTTAGTCCTACTAATTAATCATCAGCTATTAGACAGAAGAATCAAATTGTAGTGAATGAAAATAATTCCTTTGTTAAAAAGTTATTTGTTACATCACAAATTGTTGCTTTTGCTTAACAAAGAACTCTATTATTAATATGTAATATGATTGTTAATGGCAAACATTTATGATATTTTTTTCCTTTATGTGATGGTAGGTTTTCCTAAATGTTTTCACTTCTTCTTATTTCATTTAAGGCTTATCTGACCTGACTCATTTTCATATAGGTATCCTAACTCATAAAGTAAGGTAGAAATTAAGACATAAAGTGACTCATTATATTAGGTATTTCAACTATAGAAGCTTGTCCACCACAGAAATTCTACCCACTTGTTTTGTTGTTTTACAATAGTAAAGAGTTTGTCTATTTTCTAATATAAATATTGTTTTTCATCATAGAATCTGCTTCTCTAGGCTTATTATTACTAGACTGTTATTATTTCTTCAAAATTTTTTATTTTGAATTTTCCATTCTGAACTTATGTTTGTTTCTGAAATGGTAAAAAGATTACCATTTTGACCTGAATACATCTTGATGTTCTTTGTAGAGTACAGGATGAGTCTTTATATTAGGGATAAAATTACTTAATAGTAAAATTATTTAATTAGAAAGATTAGTATTAAGTAATTTTATTATTAAACATTATTTTAACCTTTAGTAAAATTCAAAACATCTTTATTGAATCAAGAGTGATTATTGGAATTATAATGGCCTTGAAACTATGTGAAAGTATGTGGGAAAGGCTGGTAAGCAAGTCCCCAGTGATGGCTCATGAGCCATTTTCTCTCAAAGATTCGTGAGCCACATATCAGTCATGTACTGGGTAATGCCACTTGATGCTTATTGAGCAATAGCAGGAGAGTCAGTTCTCACAGACACACCAAGGGTACCAGGCATCTATGACCTATTTTCTAAACACTGTTGAAAACTCAAAACAATTTCAACAATTTGCCCAAAGAATTGAAATGAATAAAATCATATTTTAAAATGTATGCAGCAGAAGTTAAAATGACATTGCTATTTCAATAAGCAAACACTTCTGTAATGTTAAAAGAGGACATAGTATATATTTTTAAGAAAAATTAAGTAATGTCATTATTGTAAGAAAACATTCTTATAAATAATAAAAGATTATTTTTGAGAGTAATTGCTTTTATTTTATACTCATGGGTCTTAGTGATTTTTCTATATGTTTTGATTAGAACCTTAAAAATGTCAGCTAATTTTAAAATTTGTTGACGGATTTAAATGAAAATACAATAAAATTTATTGTAAGACACACCGACAACTCTTTGTAGTAGATAGACAATGTCAAAGACAAGTAAAAATGAAATGTAAGTGATAACTAAATATTTAGTGTGAGTTTTAGTCAGTTTTCTTTCATTTTATTTTTGTGATAAGCAAATTCTATTACAAATAATATATTAGTATCTCATAAAGATTTATCTAATTAGCAGTAGAACCAGCAATGATCTCAATATTTTATTTATTTATTTGTTTGTTTATTTATTTATATTTTTGTTTTTAATATATCCCTACTTCAGTTTCCCCTCCTTCCGCTCCTCAGTCCTCCCTCCCTCTTCCTCAGCTCTACTCCTCTTCAAGTTTCCTTTAGAAAAGAGCAGGCATCACAGGATATCAACCGAGCACAGCATAATAAGATGCAACAAGAGTAGGTACAACCCCTCACATCAAGACTCGACAAGACAACCTAGTAGGTGGAAATGTGCTTAATGGGCAGGCAAAAGAATCAAAGACACCCCACTTCCACTGTTAGGAGTCCCACAAGATCACCAACCTAAGAACCATAACATGTATGTAGAGGATCAAGCACAGACCCATGCAGGCTGCATGACTGTTGCTTCAGTCTCTGTGAGCCCCCATGAGACCTGTTTAGTTGATTCTGTGGGCTGCATTCTCATGGTGTCCTTGACTCCTCTGGCTCCTCCCATCCTTCCCTCTTCGGTCCAGGGGAGGGACCTGATGGAGATCTCCATTTGGGACTCTCTCTGCACCTAATGTTCGGTTGTGGGTCTCTACATCTGTTCCCATCAGCTGCCAGGGGAAGCCACTCTGATGACATCAGTCTCTTATTATTTCCCGAACACAATTGAAGTACAGAGAAAATGACATGGCCTGGTCATCACTGCTTGGATAGATGCCATCTCTAGAAAGCCTTTTAATGCTGTTTAGAAATATTTACTTTATAAAGTAAGTTCCTGGGTGTTTCAAATAGGAGCACAATTTGAAATAGAGGTTGGCCATTTCATGCTACATTAACTTTAAAATTAAAGATTTTATAAAAAGTTCTGAATAACTGAGGGTGTATGAACTGATTCAGGGTTTGGGCTCTCTGAAGTTGATACCTTTGGAGGCATTCGAGAGGTTCAGTTAAGCTGTGGAGTTAATCATTGCTGTAGGGTTATGCTCTGCCAAGCCACGGGCAAACTTTACAGTTTTTTAATGCATGGGCTACAGATATTAAAGGATAGTTTCTAACATGTGTTTCTGTTTATTTAAAAACTGAATTTTGCATTCAGATATAAACACCCAGCCAGAGATGGTGGGGAAAGCCCTGAACCGCAGTACTTGGAAGGGAGTGGCAGATAGATCTTTCAGCTTCTGGGCCAGTCAGGTCTACACAGTGAGTCCCTGTCTTAAAACAGACAAGCAAAACCAAAACCGACAACAATAGCAAAAATCAAACAACAACAACAACAACAACAAACCTTAACAAAACAAAGAACCCTAAAAGTCTTGAGTATAACACTAAAATTTAACCCTTTATATATTTAAACCATATGCCAAAATTTTAGGTCTGTTTAAATATTTCCAGGAAACAATCAGCCTTATTATACTATCTAATTGTTCTCGCGATGCAACAATAAAGTATTATCCAGATTTTATTTCAAAATAAGAGAAGACTAATTTTTTTTTTTTTTTTTTTTTTTTTTTTTTTTTTTTTTTTTTTT
>NC_034599.1:85470045-85491509 GCF_900095145.1 Mus pahari
CCTGGCTGTCCTGGAACTCACGTTGTAGACCAGGCTGGCCTCGAACTCAGAAATCCACCTGTCTCTGCCTCCCAAGTGCTGGGATTAAAGGCGTGCGCCACCACCGCCCGGCGAGAAGACTAATATTTTTAATAATTTTGTTTGCCAAACATTTCCTGACACATTGTATTTAAGATTTAGGAGATATAAAACAAAACAAAACGGTAACGGTGGTTGCATGATGCTGGGAAGGTGTTCCATTTTGGCTGGAGACAGCGTCGGGACTGAGAACTGTCACATGTGTGCAGTAATGTTTTATTCGGCTTCGTAGCCACCAAGAAGTTGTCCTTTTTCTAGTAAATAACCTCTCACCTAGCCTCAGGCAAGAGACTGGAATTAAACCCATCAAGCCACACACGGAAAGAACACAGGATGTAGGCGGGGAACTTGCTGTGAGGAAGTGCTCTACAGGAAAGTAGAACCACCGTAGGAGGTGGCTAGGAGAAGGGAATGGGGTGTGGAAAAACTAAATTTCATTATGAAAGTGTGTGAAAATATCAATAAAAATAAATGAAAGCCCTCTCCAATCTGGCAGAGCTGGGGAAGCTTCAGATAGCGGTGAGAGATTTGAGGAGATAGAAGCAGTAGTGATTGCCCTCATAAATGAAGTACATAGCATGTGTGTTGACTACCTCTTTCATTTCCATCTGTTGAACTTTGTCAAATACATTTCTTAGTCTGGATGGCTCTGTGGGACAAATGGCTTCCTAAGAGACCTGTTCTCCTCACAGATATTTGAAGGAATTTTCCCCCATCTGTTTCTGTATTTTCTACAGTTTTGTGTTGACAAACAGAACATGGAGTCTGAGACCCTGTTCACCATAATTCTTGTCCTTTACAGCTTCTCTTATAGCCTTCAGCAGTACAGACTTACACAGAACTATCACTGAAAGGTGGGTTTATGTGCTCATATGTATCCCTAGTCTCTCCTGTTTGAAAATTTAAGCAGGAAATTTATAGGCTTTAAGTCCAAGTGCCCTACAGGGAGTCTTAACAGTCTTGCTAGTGTGATAGAAACATATTGTGTCTGTTTTTGAAGGGGATCTTGAGATTTTACTGTTTTATAAATTAAAGAAAGGGACAGATATCATAAATTTATGCTGGAATTCAATAACTGTTACTAAAACCACATCTTATATAAGAGAGGGCTTGTACTGTCATGAAACATAAACTATACATTTTCTCTCCACAAGTTAAAAGAATGTACTGACTGGATTTGTACTGACTTCTCTTACATTGGTCACAGGGAAGAACTGTGTTCTTATTTTGTGTATGGGTCCATTTATTTCATAAGTTTTGAACCTAGCATTTAGGAAGGGAGAATGCATTTAAGGTTCCTTCAAATGTCAAGTGATTTATAGCCCGAGAAAATTTGGGTCATTTTTTTTTCACCTTTGAAACACAGTCTCTCTTTAACAGTTTTATTTTTACTCACTTATTTATTTTTATTATTGTCATTGTTGCTGCTGCTCCTGGGTTAGAAGGGAGCTTCCTACGGACACCAGGAGGAGGTCAGTAGGGTGGGGGTAGATTTTGAAGACACAAAATTGACCCTAAGTTTTCCAAGGGACAATATGTATCTATATCATTTTTCTTGTATATAATATTTTGGTCACGAACCAAAGTTTGACACACTACTACTCTATTTCTATCTGTATTTCCTTTGGGCCCTCTGCTGTCTGTCTACTGTTTATGGTTTCTTTCTTTCTGTTATTTTGACATGAGCTCAAGTGATTTTCTATTAGATAATTTCTAACTTTCAAATGATCAAAAAAAAAATACTTCTTCATTCTTTAATAATTTGCTTCTGACTTCCACACATGAAATAGTCACCAGTCTTAATGTTTTTATGGAAGACTATTATCACCATAGGCTCTTACATATAAATTATTTCCACTATACCAATTTTTTGAGCGGGGTGGGCGGCGAACTCTTCTAAGCCATGCGGAAGTGGCCGGAGGTGGTCTTCCCTTTCTTGGTGAGTTACTGGTGCGGCTGACTTTGGTCTGCACATTATTCTTTCATGCCCTCTAATGGCGGCCTGAGGAAACTCTTAACAGAAACAATTCCAAGAAATGAAGCTTACAAAAGTAAGAGATCGCTTAGAGTATTTAGGAGAAAAGACATTCACGTGACAGGCATTATTGCTTTGGGAAAACACCATATGTTCATATATTGAGCTTCGGGGAACAGATCTTTGGTTGGGTTGGCTTAACATGAGTTTTAAGCAATTGTTTGATTGGGATGGTTACTTTTAACATTCTATTTGTAGTTCTTTTTTAAAATTCTGTGATTCTTTTTTCTCAAAGAGGTAGGTAGGTATTTTTCAAAAGTGTCCTTTTGCTTTGGAATTTGCAAATACGCGTTCGTGTTACAGTCACACATGGATGGATGGGTGCTCCGGCCGTTTAATCCGTCAACTCTGTCCTGTTACTACAAGGTGAGGTTGAAAGGAGTAATGAAGGCTCAGCTTATTTCTTTAGAGGATTTAATCTTGTCTGTGATGTTAAAATGCCCCTGCCACTGGATGTCTAGAGAAAAGCTAGTAAAATTGCCCAGGTCTCAAATAGCATAGCTTCATACAGGAAGTTCACTTTCGAGTTTAAAAGGCCTTGGAGAAAAATCTCACCACGTCTTTGAAATGTGCTTTTTGTCAGCTGGCTCCAGCTACTCAAGACAAACAGGTGTTTTTGTTGTAGATTTTTTTTTTCAGTCTTGAATTTCCTTTCTTTCCTCTCTATTGTCCCCATTCTCTTCATTCTGCTTTATTTCTTCTTCCAGACTGTTGCTTTCTCTTCAGTTATAGCTGTGTGGATTCAGTGCTGGCCCCAGTTCTTAATCTCACCATAGAACAGGCTAGGTGTATCTTTTCAATGACTTTTCTGGAGAACTTCTGTCAGATGGCCTCCCCAAATTATCCTCTGACCAAATTTTATTACCTTTTGGATTTACTAGAATGAATACTTACAAGTATTCCTGCGTCTAGATAATATTTATATAATATGATAGGAAAATATACTTACTAGTTTTTTTGTTTGTTTTTATAAAATGTCAGAAGTGAAAAAAAAAAACAAAACTAAAGGTCCAAAGTGGGCTGGAGAGATATCTAAGGAGTTGATAACCCTTGCTGCTCTTGGAGAGTTTGGTTACTGGCTTCCACACTAGGTGGATTACATTTGCCTCCAACTTCAGCTCCACAGAAGTTAGTGCCCTCTTCTGGGCTCCCAGGGCACCTTTGTATACACACATACACACACACACACACACACACACACACACACACACACACAAACACAAACACACAGATACATACATGTTCACATGAGCACACACATATGCACACATACAGTTTTTTAATGTCAAAAAGTCTTTGCATATGATATTGCATCAGGTACATGTCACCTGCATTATGGGTAAACAGAAATCAGACTGGAAATAGATCATTTTTGAGCCCGGAGATGCCTTGGTATTTCTAATAGCGACTGCTGATTGAACGCTTACAGTGTGCTTGCTTCCGTGCAGCTCTGGTCTCTGGCTCCGCTCTGTAAACGAAGTCATTGGTTATTAGGTTCATGAGAACATGGAGGTTCAAGAGGTGGAGTGGCTTGCGCGTGGTCACAGTGTTAGTAGGAACCAGAGGCTGGCTAGTCAGAATCTACTGTTACCTTGGTGACTAGGTTATGGGAGAGGTCAGAGTAAGAACTTGAGTTGCCTTTATTATGCAGCTTTACATTTGTATTTATATTTGAATGAATGGACAATAGCAGTTATACAGCTAAATGAACGGACATGGATTTGAACTTATGGTCTGAATCTCATTGTGCAAAACATCCAGTGAGTTAAGTAATTTCTTCTGCTATATAGGAAAAGGGTGGTAATAGGAACTGTTGCAGAAATGCTGTGAGTTTTAAATGCACTATCTGGTTTATAAAAAGATATTTTTACAATTAATGGTTATTTTTATGAGATTTAAATTCTATTGTTTTATCTTAAGGATAAAAAGTTAATTTTAAAACAGGGAATAAAAATACATTCCATAGCTGGGCAGTGGTGGTGCACAACCTTTAATCCCAGCACTTGAGAGGCAGAGACAGGTGGATTTCTGAGTTCGAGGCCAGCCTGGTCTACAAAGTGAGTACCAGGAGAGCCAAGGCTACACAGAGAAACCCTGTTTTGAAAAACAAAAACAAAACAACAACAACCAAAAAATACATACCATATTAGAAAAATGTGTAGGTAGACATCTCTTAGTGACTTCAGGTATTGTTTGAAAGTAACATCTTATCCTATTTCACAATTTAATAATGGAAATACAAGAACATTTTGTTTCATAGTGGGAAATTAAACTCTGACTTCTTGTATTTACCATGCCTTTCAACTAAAAATGTTATTTTCTAAGAACTCAGGTAAGTCATGGTATGAATAAGTAACTTAATTCAATTCAATTCAATATCTGGGCATAGAGAGAAAATTACAAGTTCTGTGGTGCCATACTGGTTGGAACATGTAGTAATATTTAAATGTTTTTAAAAGTAATTTATGCAATAAAGCATCTGTGAAAGTTGATGGGATAGCATGCATTATATGAGTATTTTAAACATAATCCTGTATTTGGGTATACTATTTTATATTACTCATATCGTTGATGAAAATCTGAGATTTAAGGATAGCTGTTAATCAATAACTTGCCTAATACCTTTCAGTTTGTAGGAGGAACAGATAAATATCCGATTAAAGTCAAGTCTAACCTGGTTTTCTCTGTCCTCATTGCTCTGTCAAGCCACTTTTATAACAAGGACAACAGCAGCAATAAGCCATTCAAAAAAAATTACTAGAGATAGAATTGAATCAGAAAAATGCTTTAGCTAGGGTCTTTGGAGTAAACAGAAGATGAACTCTGAATTAGCTGCCTCATGTGAGGCTAGGCCAGTGCATCCAGAAGTGGATGCTCACAGTCATCTGTTGGATGGAACACAGGGACCCCAATGGAGGAGCTAGAGAAAGTACTCAGGGAGCTGAAGGGGTCTGCAACCCTATAGGTGGAACAATATGAACTAACCAGTACCCTCAGAGCTCATGTCTCTAGCTGCATATGTAGCAGAAGATGGCCTAATCGGCCATCATTGGGAAGAGAGACCCCTTGGTCTTGCAAACTTTATATGCCCCAGTACAGGGGAACACCAGGGCCAAGAATTGGGAGTGTGTGGGTAGGGGAGCAGGGCAGGATGGGGTATAGGGAACTTTTGGGATAGCATTTGAAATGTAAATAAAGAAAATATCTAATAATAATAATAATAATAATAATAATAATAATAATAATAATAAAAGAATACTCTCCAGCCCTGCTGAGTTCATTTAAAAGTCAAGTCCTGATATATTACTAATCATTTAGCGACAGAGAACTAACAAAAAGCGGTGCATTATTTTCTTTTGTACTTATGGAACTCTCCAGGGCATCTACATGACACAGCTCTTAATTTAAATAGCTTACATATTGCTATGGTAGATTGCCATATTATCTCTCTCTCTCTCTCTCTCTCTCATTTTGATTTTGTTACATTTTCCCTCATTCTATGCCTGTCAATGGGTGCTTCCCATTTTGGGGGGGATCCACTTCAAGCATGCAGCTGCCTTTCTTACTGATTTCTTCCCGAGAAACTTGTTGCCTCAGTAGGTGAAACAGGGATAAAAGATTTCAGCTGTTCTTGTTTCCCCAGGGCAGAGTCATATGTCTTAGTTCTCCCTGGGCCAGGCAGACCTGCAAGCATTCTTTATAATGCATATGGTTTTTCTATCTCAGTCATTTTCATTCTTCTATCTTCCTATCCCCTGGAGCAGTTCCCCAATGCAGCTGTAGTTTGCTGCTTCAGCAAGTTAACTACAAACTTAAAACTTTAATGTTTAGTACTATGTGCCTACTTGGGCTTTCCTCTTAAGTGATAAACGGGATACAATGTAGCACTTTGCAAATTAATGTTCTTACAGAATGGAATGATCAGCCTTACAAATAAATAGGCCTAGGTTTTAGAATATAAAATTTTAGGTTTCTATGTGAATCTTAAAGGATGAGTTCACTTATATTTCAATCAGGATTCTAGAATAGTCACAATTTGCTTTCTAAGCCTTAAGCCATCATGGAAAACAACCAATCAAACTACCAATATACCGGAAACATAAGTATGGTTTCCAAATAGTACTTTTTATTTGAGAGTTATGGAAAGCAACCTGCCTCTCTAAATATATTTCCTTGTTTAGAAGACAACAACAACAACAACAATATCTATCTTTTTATGCCATAGGATTCCCATGCTACCTACACAAATGAAGATGTATTTAGGATGATTTATAAATGACAACTTTAGGCAAGTATAAAGCACCAGTATTTTTTTTTTTTCTGACAGTTATATATATTTGGATTTAGAAGGCCCAGTAGCTGTGTTCCCGTGTGCACTGCATTAAACTGAAGTTTCTCCGTTTCCTGTTTCTGAGTAGGTATTACGGTTTTTGTGGGGCAGGTTCAGTGACAGCCAGAAACCTAGCCAGGAATGATTGCATACGTTGTCAAAGCTTCTATTTTCTGCGTGCACCCGACATGAGATATCCCTACCAGGATGAATAAAAACCGAAAGCACTTATATTTCCCACTCCCTTGAAGTTTATAATTTGGTGGAACAGTAGACAAAATACTTCAAACCACTTAAAAGCAATTACAAAGCCCAATAATGAGTTTGAAAAGCTGAAGTGTTGTTTGGATGCCACTTTAATGGTTAAGATAAAAACGGGTGACATAAAATGAACTTAGAGGTCTCGTCTTAAGCAGGCCATGGGTATGAGTTGAACAGAAAGGGAGTTGGTCCACTGCCAGAATGGGGGATGGGTCAGGAAAAAGAAGTGGGAAGATGGCAGGGCTGTTTTGAAAGGCCCGAGTTAGACTGCTGTGAGAGCTACTGCAGAAATCCACCAAGGTTACTGGAGGGAAACTTGTTAATAAATGGCAGCTAAGTAATTCTCTATTGCCTCTCTATAAGACGTTTTCATACATTTTGTGATCCAGAGCAATGAAAATTTATAGTCTTCCAGTTTTGAAGTCGCAAAACCAGATTGGGCTGAGACAGTAGTTTTCCCACTGGAGTCTCCAGGAGAGACTGCGTTTCTGCCTTTGGAAGCTCCTGGTGCCCATGTGTGTTGACTGGCTCCTGACCCTGTGCTTGCATCACTCTAACCCATGTTTCCACCACCACATTTCCACCTCTCCTTCTTCCTCAGGAATCATATTGCCCTCTCTCTCTCTCTCTTTCTAACTCTCTTGCTTTTTCTCTTTCTTGCTTTCGTCTTAGAAAAAAAACTTGTGATTGATCACAGTGGGGCCATTTAGATAACCCACAATCATCTCCCAGTCCTGCAATCCCTGGATTATGGAGTCTCTGTCTCGTCTCTGTCTCGGTCTCTCCATCCCTCTCCCTCTCCCACCTGAGAATTGGCATGCAGGTATTTTAGGGAGATGGCTATTACTTAGCTCATATCAGCAAAGAAAATGGTAACATTTCTAATATGTAGTATTTTATTTCTTGATAGCAGGATGTTTGTGTACATGTGCGCATAGGTGCTCTCTCTCTCTCTCTCTCTCTCTCTCTCTCTCTCTCTCTCTCTCTCTCTGTGTGTGTGTGTGTGTGTTTGCATGTTCAAAAGCACTCAATTCATTTGTTCAGATCTAGACAATATTGTCTTCAAAACTGATATTTTACCTTATCCACAATAACAATTTACAGATGGGTAGATAAAAAACATGTGTCCATATAAAAAGTCTTATTCATTCTCGGTTTAGTTCTATACTCCATTTTTTTTTTTTGATTGGGTTGTTTTTGTTTTTTGTTTTTTGTTTTTTTGGTAATTAACTTCTTGAGTTATTTATATATTTGGATATTAGCTTTCTATTGGATGTGGGGTTAGTGAAGATTTTTTTCCTAATCTGTAGGTTGCCAATTTGTCTTAATGACTATGTCCTATGTCTTACAGAAGCTTTCCAGTTTCATGAGGTCCCATTTATGAATTCTTGATCTTAGACAATGAGCCTTTGGAGTTCTATTTAGGAAATTTCCCCTGGTGCCTATGAGTTCAAGGTTCTTTCTCACTTTCTCTTCTATTGGATTGAGTGCATCTGGTTTTATGCTGAGGTCCTTGATCCACATGGACTTGAGCTTTGTACAAGGTGACAAATTCCGGTCTATTTTCATTCTTCTATATACAGACAGCCAGTTAGACCAGCACCATTTATTGAAGATGCTTTGTTTTTTTCCATTGTATATTTTTGGACTCTTTTTCAAAATCAAGTGACCATAAGTATGTGGGTTTTATGTCTGGATCTTCAATTCTATTCCATTGATCAACCACTCTTGGAAACACACCCCAAAAATGCCCCACCATGCCACAGGGACATATGTTCCATTGTGTTCATAGAAGCCTTATTTGTGATCATAAGAAGCTGGAAACAACCTAGATGTCCCACAACAGAAGAATGGATCCAGAAAATGTGGTTCATTTATACACTGGAATACTACTCAGCTATTAGGAAAGTGGGTATCCTAAGTTTTGCAGGCAAATAGATGGAACTAGAAAATATCATCCTGAGTGAGGAAACTCAGACACAAAAGGACATGGAAGTCTTTAAACACCAGATTCTTGAAACTACAATTATTAAATCAAACCCCAAGATTAAGACTCATCTCAATGGAATCTGTGGTTTTAGATATATGAAACTTCCCGTGGCAAAAATCCTTACATCACCCAAAACAGCTTAGTGCAACATCTGCTTTGACTACAGCAATGGCCAATCTCATCAGAAGAAGCAAGCATTAACACAAGCCCACTATTCTGTAGTTATTATAAATGAATAAATTCCATTTAAATATTTATTTAAAAGAAGAGAACAGCTAAATGTGATGCTTAGTTAATAAATATTTAGAAATCAATAATAAGAAATACGGTCTTCATAAAAATATTTCCTCACCTCTACTATTTAAATAGTAGCAATTTGTCTCATGTCTGTGCCAATAGAAGGATTTTATAAAGTCTGTGTCTGAAGAAGGTGACAAATGGTAGCTAAATAGTGCAGAAGATAAATCACTAGCTATAAGAAGTCAAACTACTGTCATTTAATAGGATATTAGAGCTTGTTACAGTCATTAGTACCTGACATGAAGTGTCATTTTGATGAGTTTATGCCAGATGCTGGAGTAGAAATCAATTTGATCAAGGTTTAGTCATAGGCCTTTTATTATTGCTTTACGATGTAAACAGAACCTGTACCCAGACAAGTTATCTGACCTCTATGAGCCTTAATCTTCTCCTTTATTGAATAAGAGTTTGACTTCCTTCTAACATTTAATAATTCTAGTGGTTTTTAAAAAGTGGGAAGACATTCCATGACTTACCCTTGCACTACCTTTTGAATAGAGTAAAGCAAAAGAAAGCTATAGTGTGTACCTCATCTAGAATCAATGTAAGGAATTACTTTTTATAGTTTTTTTTTTTAAATTCTTTTCTCATCTATTACATCCCTATCACAATTTACCTTCTTTCCCCTACCCCAAATCTCCCTTCTATTCTCCCAGATCTACTCCCTCCTCCATCTCCCTCCAGAAAAGAGCAGGCCTCCCAGGGATATCATCCAAGCATGGCAGAACAAGCTACAAAAGACCAGTCCCATACCATCACATCAAGGCAGGGGAAGGCAACCGGATAGGAGGAAAAAGGGTTCAAGAGTAGTCAAAGTGTCAGGGACAGCCCCACTCCCACAGTTAGGATTCCCACTGAGAAAGCACAGCTCAGGCATACCATAGAGCAGAGACCTAGGTCAGATCTCTGAAGGTGGCCCAATCTCTATAAGTACCCATTAGTCCCAGTCAGTTGATTCGGTGGGCCATGTTCTCCTTTTGTGTATTTGATCCCTCTTTTTCCGCCCATCCTTGCTCTCCCTTTTTTCACAGGACTCAAAAGTCTAATGTTTGGCTGTGGTACTCTGCATCTTCTCCTGTCAGTTGCTGGAAGTCTCTCTGGTCTCTCGGGTGATAATTATGCTGGTCTCTGGTCCCAGAATACTTTGCCATCAGGATAAACTGTAGGTCAGAGGTTCTATGGCTGAGTTGGTGTCCTAATCTCTCCACTTGAGGACTTGCTTAGTTACAGAAGGTGGCTGGTTCAGGCTCTGTGTCCCCCATAACTAGGAGTCATTGCTAGGTGTACTGGCTAGTTTTGTGTCAACTTGACACAGCTGGAGTTATCACAGAGAAAGGAGCTTCAGTTGGGGAAATGCCTCCAGGAGATCCAGCTGTAAGGCATTTTCTCAATTAGTGATCAAGGGGGGAGGTCCCCTTGTAGGTGGTGCCATCTCTGGGCTGGTAGTCTTAGGTTTTATAAGAGAGCAGGCTGAGCAATCCACTGGAGGCAAGCCAGTAAAGAACATCCCTCCATGGCTTCTGTATCAGCTCCTGCTTTCTTTTTTTGAGATCCAGTCCTGCATTCTTTTGAAGATCAACAGCAGTATGGAAATGTAAGCTGAATAAACCCTTTCCTCCCCAACTTGCTTCTTGGTCATGATGTTTGTGCAGGAATAGAAACCCTGACTAAGACAAATTGGTACCAGCATAGTGGGGTTATTCCTGTGACAACCTGACCATGTTTTGGGGAGGACTGTGGAAGGACTTTGGAACTTTGAGCTTGAAGATCCATTCAGTGTTAAGAGCTCTGTGGGATGTTGTGTAGGAGCTTGGAAGATCATGTTGAGAACAGTGCAGAAGACTAGGGTTACTTTTATAGATTATATGGAGTTTCCATCACACTAGTTTTCCACTTCACTTCTGAAACTCGCCCCCCGCCATTCCAATTTTTTTTCTCCCAGTATTCTTGATGCCATGGTGCAATTCTAATACAAAAATTTCCTCCATATTTTTAATATTCATGATGTTTTGATTGGGATTACATGCACTGGCATTCTAGATCTCAAGCTTTGACATTATTTTTAAAAAGTAGTTTAAGTAAGGTTTGGTTTATTTTCTGTGAAGTTTCAGTTTGACAAATTTAAAATATGTCAGGCATATAGTTATAGACTGAGGATACTTTGTTGATGTTTTATAAACTTTCTATTTAAACATGCAACCACTTTTTAAAAAGAAACACAAGAGAAATGACGATTATGACAAAATAGTGGCAAACAACACTACTGTATACACATGGCTATGGAAAACAAAACAAACCAACAAAAACCATCTGATTCATGACTGAAGAGTGAGGATATATCTATGGAAGGGCAGGAGAGTGCTCTGTAGACAGCAGATGAGGAAATGGATATAATCCAGAAATCTAAGGGTTAAACTTAGAGGACCATCATAGATTCCAATTTGAAGTGCTGACAAATTAGGAAAAGAAGGTGACATGACCCCCTTCCCCTCCAGATCTGGGGCTACAAAGTAAGGAAAGAAAAGAGACTTCCAGATTTTTTAAAAAAAAAAAAACTGTACAAAACTTCAGATAGATCTGTGTTGATCACCATGGCCCAGAGATTCAGACAGATATTTCCAGCTACTGTGACTGCTTTCTTCCAAACTGGGAGGAACAGAGTTTCACCTGAGAGAACTGCTGTGGACAAACTGCTTCATTTTCAAAACTTGGGAGAGCATAACTTTCTCCTCCCCTGACTAGGCAAGAGACCATCAAGAAACCATTTAATGACTCTTCAAATCACCACAGATTTATTTGCTGAAAAACCTTTTTTTTAGTTGTGGTATGGCTTGGCTTTAGCACACACATTTAATCCCAGATAATCCTTTAATATATGTCTTTAATTCCAAAAAATGAAATTAAAGTTAGTTTTTAGAAGGAAGCACCTATGTTTGAAAGTGATGTCTAATTGAGTGGCAGACAAAGTGATGAGTCAGAGAAAGATTTGATAGATTAGGATTTTCCTAATTCTCAAGAGAGAGGAAAGGGAAGCTATAAGAGGGGGCAATGGAGAGAGAGAGAGAGAGAGAGAGAGAGAGAGAGAGAGAGAGAGGAGGGAGGAGGAGGCAGAGTTTTACAGAGACAGGTTGAAGAGAGAACTAGTTAGAGAATGAGATTGAGACAGACAATTAGAAGGTATTGTCAAAGTTAATATGAGGCCAAGTAGCACAATTTAGGAGAATCTGAAAGAAACCACATTGTATAAATCATCATGGAGAGGAGTTTGAGCCAGAACAGCTGACTTGAATCAGTCATCCAGAGTCCAGAAAGAAAAAGAAGGTGAGTTTATTAATCAGCAAGTATAAGAGGCTAAAAACATTCAAATCCTAGATAAGCCTGAATGGAGGCTAGAATCTTCCAGAACTAGGCCTAGGTGAGAGACAAGCAGTAAAACTCTGAAGCAACAGTTACTTTAGGAAAATAAAAATTACATTTACAGGAATGTGTGATCAACAAATACATCAGAATCAAGACTATAGCTGCTGGTGAGAGATGAGGGAAAATCTGCTAAATTTAGCAACAAATGAAGGCTGGAGACTCAATGGAAGAGGGCTCAAACACAGCAGGAAAACATTCTTATCTAATTTATTTTAAGTAGAAACTGGCAGCTGTCTTTTCACCTGCAGAGTTGGCTGCAGAATACAACTTTGAGGTGGAGGAAGACACTCATCCCAGTAAGAAGAAATGGCTGATGATCTGATGATCTAGCATTTGTATTCTAGTCTATTTCATAGTGTTTTACTGTTTCCTTTCCATCATTATTATTTTGCTTTAACTTTCATTTTGCCTTAATAGGTAGGTTTTTCACATCTTTCTTCCCCCTGAATGCATTCCCTTTTCTTTATGACTTATAACTCTAACTCCTCTAACTCATGTATTCCCTCTCTTTCCTAATTTATACCATCCCTTTACCATATTCCATTCCCTTTAAACTTCTATATTACTGATAACCACTGCTTCAGAAATGTTTATATTTATCCAAGCACTATCCTATGTCATTTGTTTCTGAACCTCATTGAGAGTACAGCCAAAGGAAAGAATCATTGCATTGCTTCTGCTACTGCTATTGTCCTTTCTCCCTCTCAATACCAGTGGAGAGTCAGGAATTCAAGACACATAACATAATAAAGGCTACATATATCTAATCTTATGCTAAAGGAGGTGTACTGACTTGTTTTGTGTCAACTTGACACAGCTGGAATTATCACAGAGAAAGGAGCTTCAGTGAGGAAATGCCTCCATGAGATCCAGCTGTATGGCATTTTCTCAATTAGTGATCAAGGTGGGAGGTCCTCTTGTGGGTGGTGCCATCTCTGTGCTGGTAGTTTTGGTTCTATAGGAGAGCAGGCTGAGCAAGCCAGGGGAAGCAAGCCAGTAAAGAACATCCCCCCATGGCCTCTGCATCAGCTCCTGCTCACTAACCTGCTTGAGTTCCAGTCCTGACTTTCTTGGTGATGAACAGCAATGTGAAAGTGTAAGCTGAATAAACCCTTTCCTCCCCAACTTGCTTCTTGGTCATGATGTTTTGTCCAGGAATAGAAACCCTGACTAAGACAGGAGGGGAAAAGCTAAAGGAATTTCATCCAAACTCAGGATTGTGACATTGCCCGAAGTATTAGCAAGAGCAAAGATGCAGAGAAGCAAACTAAATTAATAAAAAAGATAAAAAAGAGACAATAACATTGATAGTATAAGAAACAGAGGGAACATAAAGTATTCCTGGTATGTGCCAGAGACCTGAGATGGAAGAGGCTCCCCAGAAATCTATGGGAGTGAGTGACTTTAGCTGAGACTTCTACCAGTAGGGATATGGAACCTGAAGGGGCCACTTCCTGTAGCCAAACAGGACCTCTCAGTGGAGGGATAAGGACCCCCAAACTTTACCCTGTCTAGAAGAAATGCAGGAACAAATATGGAGCAGAGAGCGAGGGAATGGCCAACCAACTGGCCTAACATGAAATCTGTTCAATGGGCAAGCACCAATTCCTGACACTACTAAAAATACTTATGCTTGGAGGTAGGAGACAAATGTTATTATCCTCTGAGAAGCTTCACCTAGCAGCTGACTGAAACTGAAGCAGAGACCCACAGTCAAACATTAGACAGAGCTCTGGGAGTCTTATGGAAGAATTTGGGGAAAGACTCAGGAACCCAGAGGAATTTGGGGAAAGACTCAGGAACCCAGAGGGGATAAGAACTCTAGGGAAGACTAAGAGAGTCAACTAACCAGGACCCTTGAGTGATTTCAGAGACTGAACCACCAACAAAAGAGCGTATACTGGCTGAACCTATCCTTCCCCCATCCTTCCCCACCCCTGCCACACATAAGTAGCAGATGTGGAGCTTGGTCTTCATGCAAGTTTTCCAACAACTGGAGTGGGGGGTTATTCCTAAATCTGTTATCTGCTTGTATGTACATGCATGTGTGTGTATGCTTGTCTGTGTTCCTGTTTGTGTGTGGAAGGGAGTTTGGGGGCCATTTTTCTCATTCACGCCAATTTTTGTTGGTACCCAGTTCTAGGTTGGACTCTGTTCTTTCCTTTGGACATCCAATTTAATAATTTCTAATTTCATCTAGTGTCTTACAGTTTGAAAGGTGCTGCAGCCTTCTCTTACCGTTTCATGCTTCTTGACTCAGTTCGTAGTCACAGATCATGTTTCTTGTCAGATTCCTAGGGACACAGAGGAAGCCATTTGTCTCTAATCTACTACCTTCCTATTTGTATTTCTACCTTTTCATCACTCTGTCTCTGTGTAGAGGTAACAATGTAACTGTATAACATCTCTTCACTTTAAAAGTGTTATGTTGGGCTGGAGAGATGGCTCAGCAGTTAAGAGCACTGACTGCTTTTCTAGAGGCCCTGAGTTCAATTCCCAGCAACCACACGGTAGCTCACAACTATCTGTAATGGGATCCAATATTTGCTCTTTACAGTATACTCATATAAATAAAGTAAATCTTTAAAAAAGTATTATGTTGACTTCAGAAATTTACTACATTGACTTCTTTTCAGAGGTCAGTTGTTTGTGTCATGAGTTAGTTGTATAATTGTATTTTTATAGTCTTGGAAATTCATAGCCATGTATACGTTTTTTTTATACCATCTTTAGCCAGAGCCTCTGCATCTAGTATAGTCAAGATGACAGTATTGTAAATTATGAGGCTAATGGGTAAATCATTCATGTGTTCAACAGATATATTTTTGAGTGCCTATTATATGTTAGGATCCATTATCACTGTGAAATAAAGTACACAGACTTTGCTTAAGATTTTCTTAAGTGGAAAAATAGCTTAATTAACTCTTCTCACATTGCTGGACATTTAGGTTGTTTCCAATTTTCCCTTAAGGGAGCCTTTTGAAGTACAGATCTTTTCTTCCCTTTGTATTATTTCCTTAGGACAAACTACTCTAAATAGAATTGCTTTCCAATAACGTGAGCCTTTTTCCCCTTTAGTGGTGGTGGAGGAGCAAGAAGAAGGAAGCAGACTCTTGATTTATTTTTAATGATTTTAGTGTTTGCACATCAGAATGGCTATTTGCTCACAAAGAATGCTAAAGACTTGATCATTGTTTCGGTAATAGGATACTAAATATAAAAATGCAGAGAAAATTTATGCTGCTATATGAAAACAACTTGCATGGGCCACAGTAACTTAATAGATGAGGACCTGGTCTCCTACAAGTGATTGCTTAATTGATTTATATTATAACAAGTTTTAGTTATATTTAAATGATTATAATTAAGGAGAAATTTACATTCTTTAGTCTTTTAGTAAACAACTTGAACCTTATAAGCAGTCATTTAAAACTGATAAGTAAAGCTGATCAACTGTAATATAACTAAATATAGTATAAATGTCATATGATTTTTAAGAATGTAACTTGCCAGCTCACAATGATGAAATGAGATATGCTCATAGCAAATAACATTGAAATTTGAACAAATTTATGAAGGTATTATCTTTAAAATATTTGTAAAATTGCTTAAGTATCTAAGCATATAACAGATAATCTACAAGTCCTATAGTTTATGGAACACAATAGTAGTGTGATAAAAATGGATAATGCTTCTATTTTTTGTGGATTTAGAAAGATTATTTATGTCTATTGCTTGTTCATTGATGAAAGACTTTCATCTTTGAAAACATGTAAATACAGATCAGCATCAGACATTATTTATAGTTACTTCTGATGTATCCTTCTCTAATATAACCAACCTGAGCTTTGTAGATTTATTTCTAGTCATTCTTATGAATATGGGCTCAAGCATATCAGTTTTTGGTTTTCTTAGACAACTGAAAATAAATAAATAATAAAAACCACATTTATGGTAGGAGCTTTAAACTTTTAAAGTATAAAATATAAAACTGATGAGTCAAGACATTAGAAAAAGATTCAAGAATCTTATAACATAACATAAAAGCATAAAAGGACAAATATTTCAAAGAGATGGTGGTCTGTGTTTTTTAACTGGGGATTGAGTTCATTGATATTTAGAGATATGGATGATGAATGATTGTTACTTTCTGTTATTTTGATTTTGGTAGTGGTGGTTTACTTTTATTTTTATTTGTGTGTGTGTGTCTTTCTCTTCTGTTGGTTTTAGTATTGTCAAATTATTTATTTCTTGTGTTTCATTGTGTATAGTTAAGCTCACTAGGTTGGAGTTTTTTTTCTAGTACCCTCTGTAGGGCTGGGTTAGTGGAGAGGTATTATTTTAATTTGGTTTTGTCACAGAATATCTTGTTTCTCCAATTATGGTGATTGAATTTTTGCTGGGTATAGTAGTCTGGGATGAAATCTGTGGTCTCTTAGGGTCTGTAAGACCTCTGCCAAGACCCTTCTAGCCTTTAGAGTCTCAGTTGTGAAATCTGGTGTAATTCTGATAGGTCTGCCTTTGTATGTTACTTGGCTTTTTCTCTTTCTGCTTTTTAAATCTTTCTTTTTTTCTGTATATTTAGTGTTTTGATTATTATGTGGTAGGAGGGTTTTCTTTTCTGGTTCAATCTGTTTGATGTTCTGTAAGCTTTTTGTCCATTTATAGTCATCTGTTCCTTTATGTTAGGGAAATGCTTTTTCTATAATTTTGTTGAAGATGTTTTCTGGGAATCTTCTTCTATTCCTATTATTCTTATATTTGATCTTTTCATAGTATGCCAAATTTCATTATGTTTTGTATCATGAACTTTTCAGATTTTACATTTTACATGACTAATATATTGATTTCTTCTATCACATCTTCTACACCTAAGGTTCTCTCTTTCATCTCTTGTGTTCTCTTGGTGAAGCTTCGGTCTGTAGTTCCTGTTCTCTTTCCTAGATAATAAACACCCTAATGAAATTGAAAAAGGAATGTGTTTCTAATTTAAGTATAAAAAGACATAAATTTACATCTTAATGATATGACAAAGAAAATTTAGAATCAGAAATCTGAACTTAGCAAACAGATAGGAACAGAGCATAACTGAAGCTGAGATTAAGATAGAGTTGAAAAACTCAATAATCTAATTAGAAAACTCAGAGGAATTTCAATAAGCATATTAGGCCAAGTTGCTATTGACAGTTTAGGGCATGATAAGAATCAAACTTGGGTCCTCTGTAAGAGCAGCTAGTGCTCTTAACCTTTCTGCCTGGCAGTATGACCACTGAGAGCAGGATGTTGAGTTGATACACCCCTACATCTACCCCACCTAGGATTTGCTGGAGCCCTTGATGGCAGAAACAAAGCTGCAGGATCTTTATGACAGAGAAAACCAAGAGGATTAGAACACAGTCCTAGTGAGGATCAAGTATGGATAGTAGAGCAGAAGCTAGAGTCCTCAAACCAGAAGGATGACGCACTGCAAAGAATATTTGCAAGCAAAGTTGTTTTGGCAAAAGGCTATATAGTTTGATATATCATGACCATGACATACCGAAGCTTCCAAGGTGAGATATTTTGTTTTTGTTTAATATTTTGATTTTTACTTTTTTAAGCTGGAGGTTACAAGGACAGAGGGTGGATGTGTGGAGATGGGAAGATGAGTGTGATTTCAGTACATAAGGTGAAATTTCTAAAGAATCAATAAAATGTTTGGAAAGCAGACCAATTGAAGATAGAATATGAAGGTGTGAAGATTCGTAGAAGAATTAGACCCCTCAACCAAAAATAATAAAAGTTAAAAAGCAAAACAAAAACACTTGAAACAAATATATAAGGAGCTTCCAGTAACCAAACCAAACCAAACCTAAACCCCGCAAAACCCAACCAACTGACCAATCAACAATCAAAACCAAACAATAACAAAACCCCAACAACAAAAACAAACAAACAAACAACCTTGGAACCCACCTTGTATAGGTCATATATATCTGGGCATGGGGCCTACCTTGGAGCATGGTTGGTATACCCAGTGACACTCCACTGGAGAGAGTATTTTCTTTCCCAGCAGGTGTCAATTCCCAATAGGTATTTGACTAGAAATGTATCTATCTTCTCTATTAGTGCTGAAACTGTGTCTGGTTTGAGCCTGTGTAGGTCCTGTGTGCTTTGAGTGAAAGACATTGTTTCTGTAGGTAACCAGTTCATTAGCTCTAACTCTTAGCATTCTTTGTGATTCTTCTTCTACATATATTCCCCAGCCTTAAGGCAAAGTGTTTGATTAAGGCTTTCCAGTAAGGACAATGTATACCAAAGTTTCTGACTCTTTGCACATCGTTTAATTGTAGGACTCTGTGTTAACTCTCATCTACTGCAAGAAGCTTCTCTAACGAGGGTTGATCAGGGCACTGATCTGTGGATATATCAATATGTCATGTGGAGTCATTTTATTGCTATGTTTCTCTAGTAGAATAGGAATAATAGGTTTTCCCTTAGACCACATAATCTATCTCAAGTGTGGGTTTCAGCTCATGGAGCAGGCCTTTTAAAATGTGGTTGGTTACTCCCACAACACTTGCATTTGTGCCACTGGTGCACCAGTTGCAGGCAGGTTACTGTTGGATATTATAAGGTTTGTAACTGGGTGATATTAATGATTACTTTTCTCCTCTAATAATATTCAGAGCACCTTCCAGAAACATGAATGCTAGTTGGTAGAGCTAGCCAGGCTCCAGCTTTCCAGAAACATGAATGCTAGTTGGTAGAGCTAGCCAGGCTCCAGCTTGACTTCTTTATGTTCAATTATGAAAATCAGTGGTATCTTCAGGAGGGGTAGGGCCTACCATCAAGTTGTGGAGAGGAGCCAATAGTTTTGGCAAAATCATGTAATATTTACTGCTTATATAACCTTTGGAAATTGTTATGTCACCTTTTCTGTGAGGACATGAACAAATATCTTTTCAGTGCAGATAGAACTCTAATGACAGAAGAAAGTGACAAGTCCATCTTAAAGAATCAGTTTCTTTATTGTATTGATTCAGAAATATGGGTGTAGGCTTACTTATAGGAGAGTGGATGATGTAACAATAATGACATCACACTCACAAAATGGCAACCCCAGTCTGGGTGATAGTTGATGACAGTTGAAGGAGCAAGTAAAGCTAACTAATTACTGGTTTTGACTATACTGTGCATTTGTATTGGATAGATATATAAAAAATAATTTATAATGTAAATATAGAACACTAAGCATAGCTTCTTGTCTCCAGAATCATTATCCTAACTGTATGGAAATTTACTCACTTCACAGAGATACATAGAGTTTGGGACTGGGCAAGTGTTTGCTTTCATAGCTACCTTAATCTAGCTGTGTAATGTTTTAAATTTTAAGAAAATGAATTTCATCCAAGAGCAAAAAATTCTGTATTCTTGAATTTCTCTATCAGATTCACAGGCAGCTTGACTGTTGAGGGTCTCTTTTCTCTAGTAGTTCTGATTTTTCATATAATTTTAGGAAGAGCATATTAAGAATCTTGTAATTTTCAGGAACTTCCTAAGATTTGCATTTTGTTTATTTCTAAGCCCTAAGGAGCTTCCATCCAGGACTGAATGCTTAATTTGGTGAAAAATTTCTACAACAGGAGAGGCCTCATTGATCTTGTAAGCTTTTGAGCTTCCTGAACTTTAGAATTTCCAAAACCTGTAAGCTTCATAAATTTCTTTAGCTTGCTAAATCTTAGGATTCCCCTATCAGGAATGAATGTGTTAGTTGTGGAAGTGGGTATAGCTGTACAACAGGAGCATATACAAGGCATCTTCAACATGGAACATGGATCCATAACACATTAGATGCCCAAAAAATATCAGGGTATTAGTGTGAGACTCCTAATATCTCATTTTAAAATCATGCAAATAAATAGATATTAACTGTTAAGTTAAACAAGAGTTATATCACCATGATGTAAATTTGTTAAAGAAATGTTGGAGAATAGGTCACATGACTCTAGAATACTTTGACTTATTTTAAGACTAGAAAGATTTTGAAATTATGCAGAAAAAGAAAAAAACTTAATGAAGAAAATTATTTGGATTAACCCAGACCTTCTATACGTATCCCCGCTCCCTTCAAATGTAGGATTGTCTTCTTCTTTGAAAGGAGAGAGATGGTATCACAGAGCTGCCTTGGTTTAAAGAAAAGTGTTCCCTTTAGTCAGGAGTGGTGGGGCTCTACCATTAGGATATGGTTGAAAGAAGTAAAATAACTCTCTTTGTGTTTCCTTTGCATTTGTGTGTGTTCCCTAAAGATCAACTGCAAGAGAGTTTGAGAGCTAGAACTACACAGGGCTTTTTGGTGTGTATGTGTGTGTGTGTGTGTGTGTGTGTGTGTGTGTTTGTGTATTCTATTTAACAGGTACACAGAAATAATTTGTCAGCAACAAGAATAGGGTAATGTTATATTTAGAGGTTTTTTGAAATACTTAGAAGCATCACACAGAGGTAAAAATATCAGCCAAGTCAAAAGAATTCCATAGACAAGGGCTCCACTGGTGAAGATATTAATGAGCCATATATTCATGTAATTACACAAGATTATCTGTGGTCAAAGGAGCTAAAGACTTTTAATATATTTTGTCATTATGATAAGCATACAGTATTTGTCAGTTTTAATGATATGATTTCATTTAAATCTTTAAAGTATGTACCAATTAAATCACTGATCCATGGTTCTCAATATTTCCTAAAGGCTAAATTTTTAGCACAGACAGCCTAAGTCCAAGCTTGTCTTTATCATTTAATATTTACCATGCGAGGCTAAATGATATTATGAGTGTAGAATATCTATTAAAATGTGCCTAGCAGTGTTCCTTATTTTGGGTTGATGAGGTGGCTCAGTGGGTAAATACACTTGCTGCCAAGCTCAACAATCTGAGTTCAATCCATGGAACACATGGTATAAGAAGAGAATTATCGAGCAATTGTGATAAAAACTGCATGGTACTGGCACAGTGACAGACAAGTAGATCAATGGAATAGAATTGAAGATCCAGAAATGAATCCACACACCT
>NC_034599.1:85492694-85510194 GCF_900095145.1 Mus pahari
AAAAAAAAAAAAAAAAAAAGAAGAGAATTATCCTCTGACTTTCATATGCATGGACATTATTAATGTTCTTTGTAGCCCACTCTGTCAATGCACTGAAAGGTATATTCTTTGGAAGTGAATGAACACAACTCGATCAGAAGTAACATCTAGAGAGAGTTCCAATATAGCTACCAACACTGAAATGCTTGATGGACTTCAGAGGTGACTGGATTAAATGGACCTTAGAGTCTGTTTTAGCCCACAGCAAAACTTGATTGCTCATCTCACAAAAAGGTAAGAACTCTTAGGGATTCTGACTGAATCTTCGAAAGAGACACCAGATTTCTCTTATGGGTTAAATTCATCTTGCCACCATGAGAAGTTGGTTGCTGGTTTTGTTCTCCTTGAAGGTACCCGATTCCTGAAAGTGCCACCAAACTTTTCAAAGTAACTCACATCTCTGCATTTACCTCCTGGTGACCTAAATCTCAGGAATTTCAGGAAGTGCAGAAACCAGTTCTGACTTTGGCCACTAGAACACAATATACAAGAAGTGAAGGATCCCCTTGACCACTCTCCTTTCTTCCACCCTGCCAGGGATTTATAAACATTCTGCCATCATTGTGTTCAGCACCTGAATTGGGCGATCCACCAGGGTTATGAAAGTATGTTGAGATATCAGAGTTTGTTTTTTGTTGATTTTTTGCTTATTTTTTCTCCTCATGAAATTCCTGGTTTTGGATTAAGTGTATATTTTTAGTAATAAAGATAAAAACAGAAAAGAATAAAGAAAGAAATATTCATGAGAATCATTATGAAAGGACTAAGCTATAAAAGTTTTTTTTTTTTTTAAACGAGAAAATTGGAATTTTACCAAATTTTTCTCTATTATCGTTTCACCACATGATAGGAGGTGGAAATATTTTGACGTGGAGTAAGTACTTCAACTGTATCCTGACAGGATAAATTGATATTCTTTGTAGAAGCAATGAAAAGACTATTTTGATCTGAAACTCTTCTGATAAGAATAGAAAGAGCTGACCTTCATGCCTGCGGTTTGAATGTGCCATGCCCCCATATGCTTGTGCGCTCTCTACACTTAGCCCCCAGCTAGCACAACTGTTTTTAAAAGCTGGGAAACCTCCTTTAGTAGTTCCAAACTTTTAGCAGTGATTCACTTGTGATGGGATTTCAGGTTTGATACTCTGGACCCTCCACTCTCTCCTTTCTGAATGCAGACACAAGAGACAAGGTTTGTCCAGCTCCTGCTGTCATGGCTTCTACTCCATGATGGACATCATCCATTCTTAAAACTATCAGACGAACTAAACCCTTCTCCCATAAGTTGTCTTTGCCAGATCACAGAAACAAGAGAAGTCACTACCACAATGCTCCCTAGAGCATAATTCTATTGATATAATTTTATTTTGTATCACAAATGTACATTAAATGGCAAAGGTAAAGTCATCTCCACTTTATGAAGGTGATGGCATGGGCATAGCTGGAGATGCACATGATCTTCTGTGTGTGCCTTGGCATTCATATATATACATAACAAAATGAAAAAGGTTTTAGGCAAGAAGTTTTAACAATGACATGAGGCAAGCTACCACACTCCTGACAGAAAATATTAAAACTGAGAGAACAGAAGTATATGTAAGATTCATCTTTTAACACATTATTTTAAATTGCTTTCTTAGTGCTGTTTTTACCACGATAACTTTCTGAAAGAATTCACTTTATAATCTTTTGGGCAATACCATTCCATTAGTAGTGTATTTTTGTAACTGATTTTTGCATCATAACAGTAAGTATATTCTTTTGAAACAGTTACATTTATTTATTTATTTATTTGCTGGGAGACATGTATGTTATAGTATGTGTGTGCAGGTCAAAGGACAACTTGTGGGAATTCAGTCTCTCCTACGCCATGTAGGACCTGGGGGTGGAACTCAGGGTTTTAAGCCCACATCATAATATTTTTAATCTGTTACTTCTCTCTATCTCTATCACAGTTTTGCTTACAGAGTTACAACTTTAATTTGTGTTTCAATCATCACTTTCTTCTGATTATCTGCTTCCATTTTTGTGTACTTGATGGTGATGAACATCACTGCCACCAATAATATACAATAGTGTTTGACCTAATGGTGTCTAAGAATACATCCAATCATTATATTTATTCTACTGTATAATGAAGACAAACTATAAATCAACAGGTTTAAATAACAAAAGCACTATTCTCAGTAGTTAGCCTAAAGGCTTTCCCTCTTAATCTTCCTATGTCTTACCTCACTTTATGTTAAGCCATTTGTACAGATGTAAAGTATAATTTTGAAATAATTAAAGCCTGATATAGCAAGATACTATTATGGATTTGTTAAGGCATACATGAGATGGAAATAATTTTATTAATTTTGCTCTAGACTTTCCAAAGATGAATCTTTAAAAATCAAGACACAAGTTCTTCAAGATATCTTTAAAGCAGACACAGAGGAAAAGTTGCTTCCCATTCAGCATACATATAAGGTGTTCCTTAGTGCATCAAATGTGTTAAGGTGGCAGTGAGTGATGTGGAGACTGCAGAGGAGACAGAAGACAGTTCATGGTGGCTACACGCATGCTGTGAGCCTGCAGGCCAAGAAACTTTCATAGTTTGCCTTTATGTTCCCTCTGCCTTCTTATGGCTTGAAGCAGACAGAAAACAACATATAATAATATCTAGCTCTTAGAGACTATCTACTGAACAGGTAATGTACCCAAAAAACAATTTCTGAAAGGACAGAATGTGCAATTACAAGGGTATGTCTACACCAAGTACAGGGGGAATCGTGTACTGTGGTAAGTTCAAACTTCTTGTTAGGTTGGGCTCTTGCCACACCATCCTCAGAAGATCTATGATATACAGAATCCCCTTATTCTGGTCCTTAGTATGTAGTGGTAGATGTATGATACAGAGAGTAGTCAAGAGATGGATTCATTGTAAACGTTTGAAACGAGCTATGATCTTTATGATTTCATCCTATTCTCATCTTCTGAATCTGTGAAAAAGCAACCTCATAGGTAATTTCATTCACATCACGAAACTGTATTGTGCCACCAGAGAATGTAAAACTGTCCAGAGACACAGGGCAACCTAAAATGCCACAGTATCAAAAGAGATTTTTTTTTTCCTTTCCTTTTAGTGTCACTCTTAGGGTCAGGCATTGGTAGCAGAAATGCTAATGAATCTCTTAGAATGACTATTATGTCTTCTGCCTCAGTTCCTTCTATTATAATGAAAAATGATCCCTTACATGGTGGCCCTGTGAAAAATACTTAGGGACTTTATTTTTCCAGGAAAGAAGATATTATGACTTTACTATATAACTAGACAAATTCAGAGCCAATGAATGCCAATAAAATTTGAACTTCATCATAGTTCTGGAAATTGACCATGATAGAGTGTGTATTCTTGAAGAATTTCTTTCATGATGTTTATTACTTAAGTACTAAAGTGGTTTAGACTTTCCACTTGATGAAACTACATTTATGTATTCACTTTTTTGGGGCTGGGGGAGGTGGTTCAAGACAGGGTTTCTCTGTGTAGTTTAGCCTGGCTGTTCTGGAACTTGCTCTGTACACCAGGCTGGGCTGAAACTCAGAGATCTGCCTGCCTTTGCCTTCAAAGTTCTGGGATTAAAGGTGTGCACCAATATGCCTAGCTATGTATTTACTTTTATTGGCCTAAAATTTAAAATTTTAGGGCAGGTAGATATTTTTATTCCATTCTTTCCATTCTCATCTGTTCACTAATCACTATAAATGAATCAAGAGCTTTTTTCATTTCTATGTATAATTCAGCAAAAGCTCATGTACATTTTGCTTGATGAAATAATTAGCCTCTAACTAATTATGATTAAAATCTCAAGAGCTGAAGAGATGGCTCGGTGGTTAAGAGCACTAACTGCTCTTCCAGGGTTCCTGAGTTCAATTCCCAGCAACCACATGGTGGTTCACAACCATCTGTAATTGGATCTGATGCCCTCTTCTGGTGTGTCTGAAGAGAGTGACAGTGTATTTACATACATAAAATAAATAACAGGAACCAGTGCATCCAAGATTTGTTCAAATTAAAAAAGAAAGAAAGAAAGAAAGAAAGAAAGAAAGAAAGAAAGAAAGAAAGAAAGAAAGAAAGAAAGAAAGAGAACTTGTCAACACTTAACCTAGGCCCTAACCAAGGCAACAATAACAATGTCAATGAAGCATTATACAAAATATTAAAAAAAAAAACTCAAGTAATTATGCAAGCTACTTTTAGCAATTCATGCATATAGAACAAATATATATAAGAGTACACTGTACTGCCAAGGACAGAAAGATACATACAAGATCAAAGTATTTGTAGCCATGTGTTTTTAACTGCAAAGTGCCACATGGTATATGTCATGTCTCCTTTGCCTATAGTATTGATAATAGACATTCATGTTAAAACTTACACTGATAACATATAGTTGTCTTTGTCATCTCCTAAGAGATATTACCATTCCAAGTTCTTGTTAAAAGCTAGTGTTTCAGAAGACAAAGTCCCTCAAAATTGGGACTTAATATGCAAAAAAATTGAAAAAATCATTCTCAAATCATCTATCCTTAAATATACAAGTTGAAGTTTGCTTCATTTATGGAGCATATTTTTAACTGCTCTTCATACCTAATGCTTCACTTATATGTCATTACATTAGTGTTCTGAGGATGCCATATGACGCCAAAATGGCCATCTTTTGAAACTGTGGAATGCTTCATTGCAAAGTCAGACTCTAATCTGCAACCAATTTGTGTCAGCTTTCTGCTTAGAAGAAAATCTCAAATCCTCTCTTAACCCAGGAATCAGCTGAAGGCTCATCTTGGTTTCATGAGCCCAGCACAATTAGGTGGTGCGTGAATGTGGGCCACATGCGTTTATTGCTCTCCTAGCATGTGTTACTTTGATGTGTTGGGTCGAAGGCTCACTCTTTGCTGGGCAGCCTTCCTCCTGGGTCTTTATACTGCTTAGCAGTTGAGTCCAGACTTTGAAACACAGCCTAATTTAGAGGCGGATGCTGCAGCTGCTGCTGTCATTTCAGATGATTTTTTTTTTCTTTGATGTCAGCTTAGAATCTTGGGTGTTGTATCAGTAAGGCAGCGTCTGCAATTCACAAAATACAGCATACCATTTCAGCTTTTGTCTTAGCCTTCACATTGAATTTCAACACCTCCTACATTATCAGAAATTGTAGCTAAGTATAAATAAACAGATGTATGTTTATTATTAATTAGGAAAAATGGTCTGAATAAAGAACATGCAGCTGTATTGGAGTTAATTTAATATTAGACTTGCATGATGTCTAGGAAACAAGAATCATAAAACTGAAATGCAAACAGAGTACCCTCTTGTGTTCACCTCTTGTTCGCTTTCATGACACCAGAATGAGCCTTTCTGAATGTCTATTGCGCTCATCCTCAATCTGTCTGCATTCATTATGCCTGCTTTGTTTTTGTGAAGTGCATCCTTTTCCTTAGCAGGAACTAACCTAATCCTTCCAGGCAGGAGCAGTAATGGACTGGCTTATCTTCGTTTTCATTAATTGAAAACCCCAAGTCTCCAAAATTCTGTTTATTGGCTTTCTAAATTTGAAGTAGCTTCATCACCTCCAGGCTATTACCTGACATGAAGAATAGTTTCAAAACCTAAAAGAAGTGAAGATTTGGGGTTAATTACTATTGACTGTATAAAAGCAGCTGGATATACTGAGGCCCATAAATTCTTTTCTGTGTTTTCCCTTCGATGAGAAACATTTATCATGAAGGAATATGAGGCAAGATTTGCCTTTGTGAATATGTTTTTTCTAAAAACCAAGTTTGAAAGAAATAAACAGCTACTTAACTAAAAGCAAGTGAAAAATGACCACTTCTAGTTTTGATAAAATTTCACTTCAATTTACAGAAAAATAGTGGTAACTGTAGTTTGCCCTACTATTAAAAACACAAACATCAATCATAGTTACCAAACAGATTCCTGTAACTGTAATTTACTTTCTTACCCTGTCTGTAAACTGCCACTATGTTGTATTCTAAGCAGACATTTAAAAAACTATATAGCCACAATAATTTTCTGGGGGCAAGAGTAATAATATCAGTTGTTAAAAACTATATACCAAAGTTAAAAACTGTTGTTTATATGAGTTTTTACAAAAGATATTAGAAAAGTATTTTGCATTTTAAAGGGGCATAGATAAATTAATGTTTTGTAGCCACTCAGTGGAATAGTACGCAACTACTTAAAATGATTAAGCTATACAATTGCATAGATAAATAGCATAAGGGTAAAAAAATAATGGAAACCTATGATAACTGGAGCTGTTTTAATTCAGACATGGGATACTTTTTCATTACCAAATATTAAAAATAAATAGAGACCAATGACAGATATTATAAAGATTGTAAATCTATTTTATGGAATATGCTTATATACACAAGATTTATTAGTTGTTTTATGTAATTTGTGAATGCACACTAAATATCATCTAGATTCTTGATTTATTCTGAATATAAATTCATACATATACATATATGCATATATATGTATATACATATATATCCATGTGTATATATATATTTATATGAATGATTAAACTAAGTTTTTCTAATATTTTTCCTTTTCTCTAGCTTTTTTTCTGTTGGAGAATGTATAATAAAGTAAAACTATGAAAATTATTACAAATATTAGAAAATATACAAAATATTAGTAAAACACATAGAGCAATACTATTACATAACTTTCACATATTATGTGTATGCACATCATATATCTCTGTATGATGTATATATGTATGTTAATGTTTGTGCATGGTGTGTGCCTACTTTGTGATCATGTATGTAGAGAGAGTTTTGGTTTCTTTTAAAACCCAGTTATGCTCTAATAATCGTCAAATGGAACCTCATAAAATTTCAAAGCTTCTGTAAGGCAAAGGACACTGTCAATAAGACAAAACAGCAACCAAGAGATTGGGAAAAGATCTTTACCAATCCTACATCTAATAGAAGGCTGATATCCAAAATATACAAAGAACTCAAGAAGTTAGACTCCAGAGAATTAAATAATCAAATTAAAAAATGTGGTACAGAGCTAAACAAATAGTTATCAACCGAGGAATATTGGATGGCTAAAAAGCGCCTAAAAAAATGTTCAACATCCTTAGTCATCAGGGAAATGCAAATCAAAACAACCTTGAGATTCCACCTCATACAAGTCAGAATGGCTAAGAACAAAAATTCTGGTGACAGCAGATGCTGGAGAGAATGTGGAGAAAGAGGGACACTCCTCCATTGCTGGTGGGACTGCAAGCTGGTACAACCACTATGGAAATCAGTTTGGCAGTTCCTCAGAAAATTGGACATAGTTCTTCCAGAATATCCAGCAATACCACTCCTGGGCATATACTCAAAAAATTCTCCAACATGTAACAAAGACACATGTCCCACTATGTTCATAGCAGCCTTATTTATAATAGACAGAAGCTGGAAAAAAAAAAAAACCAGATGTCCTTCAACAGAGGAATGGATACAGTAAATGTGGTACCTTTACACAATGGAGTACTACTTAGCTATTAAAAACAATGACTCCATGAAATTCTTAGGCAAATGAATGGAACTAGAAAATATCATCCTGAGTGAGGTAACCCAACCACAAAAGAACATGGTATATACTCACTGGTAAGTGAATATTAAACTAAAAGGTCAGAATACCCAAGGTAAAAATTCACAGACCACATGAAGCTCAAGAAGAAGAAAGACCTAAGTGTGGGTGCTTTGGTCCCTCTTAGATAGGGGGACAAAATACTCACAGGAGCAAATACGTAGACAAATTTTGGAGCAGAGAATGAAGGAAAGGCCATCCAGAGACTGCCCCACCTGGGGATCCATCCCATATATAGTTACCAAACCCAGACACTATTGTGGATATCAAGAAGTGCTTGCTGACAGGAGCCTAATATAGCTATTTCCTGAGAGGCTCTGCCAGAGCCTGACAAATACAGCAGCAGATGCTTACAGTTACCACTCGACTGAGCACAGGGTCCCCAATAGAGGAGTTAGAGAAAGGACTGAAGGAGCTGAAGGAGATTGCAACCCCATAGGAAGTACAACAGTAGCAACCAACCAACCCTCCCCTCCCCCAAGCTCCCAGGGAAAAAAACCACCCACCAAAAAGTACCCATGGAGGGACCCATGGCTTCAGCTGCATATGTAGCTGAGGATGGCCTTGTCGGGCATTAATGGGAGGAAAGAACCTTGTGAAGGCTCAATGCCCCAATGTAGGGGAATGCTAGGGCAGGGAGGTGGGNGTGGGTGGGTGGGTGGGGGAACATCTTCACAGAAGCAAAGGGAAGGGGTATGGGCTAGGGGGTTTTCCAGGGGACCTGGGAAAGGGGATAACCTTTGAAATGTAAATTAAGAAAATATCTAATAAAAAAAAGAAAAAAAGAGTAAAAAAAAAAAGAAGAAGAAACAAAACAAAAAGAAAAGAAAGAAAGAAAGAAAAAAAACCCAGTTATGTTATGTGCATATATTTTTGTTTTAATTCCAGGTGTGGAACATGGGGCTACTTCAGTTTGTCCACAGCTGTTAACTATGGTTGTCTTGTGTTCTAAAGGGATGCGACTTTTTCCAGCTGCAGATAGTTTGACTCTGAGAACTCTGGGGACTCTGGAGAGGGTGTAAATGTGAGAGTCCTGACAGAGCCAGTGTGTCAACTCTGAGGAATATGGTACTTTCCAGTGTAGAACTGAACATGCTTTTTCTGGCAGCAATGGGTTCTTGGTAATAATGCATAGGCTTCCGAGGGTTTGCAAATGCTGTGGTAAGGGGTATCATTGGACAAGTGAGTGCAAGTTCAAGAGAGACATACAAGGTAATCTGTTACCATCAGGAAGTTGCTCTGGGGCCCTAGCTCAAGCTAGCAAAAAGTGTGAAGACAAAAGAAAAGAGCAGCGGAGAGTTACCAGGTTATCAAAAAACGAAGCAAAAACAAAACAAAGTAAAACAAACAAACAAACAGACAAACAAAACAACTGATCTGAAAAGCATTTGGTTCATTGACTAAGAAAGCAGCAAAAAAAACTCAAATATTTTACATTGGTATGGACTATTATATATTGATAGAAATGTAAGGTTATTTTGTTCAACTCTTGCTTAATGTATTGCACATATGCAACATATGCAACTCACTTTAAAATGTAATGTGAAGCTCTAGTCTTATCGAAGATAACTACTGCAAACTGTTTAGGATAATTAGAAATGCAAGTTAGTAGTTAGTCACCTATAAACAATCGTACTTGGAGTCTTGTTAGGTACTAGTGTAACTAATTACAGAAATAAGCTTTATTTAGCCTCCTGGATGTTTTCAAAGTTAAGCACATGGAAACAAGCAATGTCAGTTTATTCAGATGTACTATAGATAGATAGAGTCTTCAAATACTTCAGGGATCTACTGAATACAGCATTTAGATGTTTTAATAATAAAAGCCTTTTCTGACAGAGAGAGACACATCTCCTCCTGGCAGTACCCCAATCTACTTCAAAGAAGATGACAGGCACAGAAGAACCTCTACCTGGAGTTTGCTTCTTGTGGCAAAGATGGTGGTTGGGCAAAAAAGCTGCCCTTACCAGCAGGACTGCTGACAGCATGCTGTCCAAACTAGACAAGTAGGACTGCTAAATCATCTGCACAACTCTGCAGAGACAAGGTGTGCAGTACTTCAAATCTCCTGCTTCACACAAAAGTCTGTCAGATATTCTGGACCTGTTGGTTAAAGATTGGATGTCCCACCAATCCAATACAGAATAATATTGGGTGACTATCTAGGCAGCCAACAGTCTCTGTCACTTTTTCTTTCTTTCTTTCTTTCTTTCTTTCTTTCTTTCTTTCTTTCTTTCTTTCTTTCTTTCTTTCTTTCTTTCTTTCCTTCTTCCTTCCCCCCCCTCCCCCCTCTCTCCTCTTTTTTAATTTGGAAGCTACTTGCTCTACACTTCCTATTTACTCCAGTAATATTTATCCCCTTTAAGTCTCTAATGAAATTGAAGACTAAATAGTTATAATCTTACAGTTTTCCTTATTTAAGGCTAAAGACATAAAAGCTTGAGATATTTAGGACCTAAGAAAATGTTTTAGGGTCAAAAAAGATGTTTTTAGATTGATAAATGCAATTTATGATAAGAAAGTGATTTAAGTAAAAGACTTTGGACTTACCAAGATAGGATAGATAGTGAAGTATTTTCTCCAAGGTTGTCAAATATACATGGACTGGATATTGTGAATATAATTCCTACTTGATAGTTCTCATACATGTTCTTATTTTATATACTTTACTGATGTTAAAGAAAAAGAAGCCATTTCTTTTGTCTAAAATTTGAAAATGTAGTGAGAATGTTGGTTTCTTTAAAAACCCAGTTAGATTTTGTGAATGTTTTTGTTTTAATACAGATATGGGATAAGAGGCTGCTTCTTAGCAGGTGATTGTGATTTGCCTCATGCACTAACAGGAGTGTTATTTTTGCCAGCTGCAGATAGTGTAATTCTAGGAAGTTGAGAGGGTATAAATGGGAGAGCCCCCAAAGGGCCTGTGGAAGCTGCTGCTCCCTTGGCTACTTCCCTCACTGCTGCTGGTCCCTGCTGGTTGCTACTGCTGGATTGCTGGATTGCTGGATTGCTGAAGTGCTTAATTGCTGAATTCCTGGATTGCTGAACTGCTAGATTGATAGTTTCCTGGTTTGCTGGATGGCTCGTTTGCTGTATTGCTGTATTGTTGTATTGCTTTATTGCTGGATTGATGGATTGATGGATGGCTGGTTTGCTTTATTGATGGAGTGACGGATTGATGGAGTGATGGATTGATGGATGGCTGGTTTGCTGTATTGCTGTATTGATATATTACTAGATTGCGGGATTGCTGGTTTGCTGGATGGCTGGTTTGCTGGTTTGCTGGCTCACTGCATATTATGGCAACACAGATTGCGCTTGCTCTTAGAAACTCCATGGCCCTAATCAGCAAGAAGTACTCTAAAGAGTTCTTTATCGCCTTCTCCTCTAACCTTTCTCTCCTACTTAGGGGAGGGGATTGGAAAGGATTAACATGGAATAAGGGTTGGAAAGAAGGTAGAGATATAAGTAATCAATAAAACAGCTTTTAAAATATGCCAACATATGTGTATCCATGTATGTGTGTATAGCATGTGTACATGTGAATATGTTTATAGTGTATGTATATGTACATGTACATGCATGTATGTATAGTATATATACATAATGTGTGTGTATATGTGCATGTATGTCTATAGTATATGTGTTTAGTGTGCTTGTGCACATGTGCATGTGTATGAGTTTGCTATTTGTACTGTGTGATATTGTATAGTCTATGGTATAATGCATGTATAATATGTGCACATGGGCATATATGCACATTCATATGATTAAGTATGGTGTGCGTGCATGTGCATGCATACATGCATGTGGAGGGCAGAGATCTAGGTAGAGTGTTTTGCTTCATGCTGTCCACTGGCTTTTGAGGTAGGGACTTTAGCTGCATCCAGTTCTGACGGATAGGTTAGACTGGTTGGCCAACAGGCTTTAGTGATCCGCCCATTTCCACACTCTTGCATGCAGTCCTGCCAGGATAATACATGCAGATTCCAAGTCTCCAACCTCAGGTTGCACAGAAGGCCATTGACCCAATGAGCCATCTCCAAAGCTCCATTTTCTTATATTTTACAAATTAAGACTGGGATTTTTTTCAGTTTATTTTATGTACATAGATGTTTTGCCTGCCTATGTATATACATATAAAGTGTGAGGCCATAGTAAAGTGTTGGATCCCCTGGAACTCAAATTATAGACAATTTTGAGTCACATGTGGATGGTAGGAAACAAACATGAGTTCTCTTAAAAAGCAGTAAGTGCTTTTACCTACTGAGCTATCTCTCTAGCCCTTGGATTCAATAAAGATTTAACAATAATAATATCTTTAATTCCTTCACTTTTTGAAAATTCAAAATTCTTATTATAATGGTTAATAATAGTAGTTAATAGTACTTAATATGAATTTATAACTGAGTAGTGATGGTGAAGCTATATGTGTGTAGGTTAACAGATTAAATGTGAATAGTCATTCAGTGTCCAATATGGCCCCTAGCAAGCATGTGTGTCTAGTTATTTAAAATAATTTAAATTGCAAGACATTAGAAATTCCATTAAGTTTCAAGTGCCTAACAAGAAGATACTCACGGCTACTGGCTTGGGATTGGACAACAGATATAGGATATTTCTATTACAGAGTGGTTTTGTTGGATAATAAAAATGCAATTGTTCTTCTTTAGATTTGTTTTACTTTTTTTCTTATGGATATGTGTCCCAAGTATGTGCTGGTATTGTGGAGGCAAGAAGAGGATGTCAGGTTCCTGAAATGGTATACAATATAGTTGCTGGAAACCAAACTCCCGACCTCTGGCCATACAGCAAGCAAGCACCCTCAACAGCAGAGCTACCTTCCTGAACCCAGCAGAGCTACCTGCCTGAACCCAGCAGAGCTACCTGCCTGAACCCAGCAGAGCTACCTGCCTGAATCCAGCGTCCTGGCATGATCCATGATAGTTCATGCTCTGCTTCCAGTTTTAGTCTAAAAGCATATGCAGTGAGGGAAGTTTCCAGGCGACAGTTTAAGCTTTACTTCTCTTATGTTGTTACATAGACACTTTTGTGACAGGAAGAGAGATGGGGGAGGGGACAGAAATATAAACGGAGAAAGAGACAGAGAAATGCACATAGACAAAAGACATTGAGAAACAGAGGAAGAAACAGTGAGAACTAGGAACAGAGGGACAGAAAGAAATGCAGAAAATGACTAAGCATACACTCTCTCAGTATACTATGTGTACACGTGTGCTTATGTGACAAAAAAACATGAACTAAAGTATTATTCGTCTCTCATGGTTTTGCTATGTAAAGAAACAGGGATGTTACTTCTCTTTATTACCATACAAGCAATATGGCATGGAGTCTTGTGCAAATGCAAAGTGTGGGGGAAACCTAGAGGCCACCAGTCATGTGCAGGAAAGGTGGAAGGAAACAGTTCTAATAAGGAGAGGACAGGAAAGAAATGAAAACTCCAATATGCATGCCCTGTGATGCTCAAGCTTGAATCCCATGCAAGATTGCATTGGGATTTGCAGAGGCAGTGGATTGACATCCAAGGATGCTTGGGGTCATTTTCATAGAAAAAAATTTAAAAAGAGAAATAAAGTTGTTTCCAATATAATAATGGAGGAACTATGGAATATCATGTAAACAAAAAGTCACCACTGCCTGCACTCACTGTTAGGTTGCCTGATTAAGCTACTTTCTCATTCTAAGGGTGTTCCTCTTTAAATATCCACAGTATCATATCACAAATAGTTTATAAAAATAATGAAGGTCTTCATTAAATATAATTCTAAAAGTTCCATTTACATAAAGTGTTTTTTATCTGGAGTGTCCCTTCAAAATATGTGGTTCACTCTGAATTTTATTATTTGAATAACTCTAGCATGAACACTATTTTTATATGAATTCTTGTCTAACTCTCTGTTATTTCCTTAATATGGCTTTCAAAATTGAATTGTTACACCAAAAAGAACACATTTACAGAGCTCTTTCTTTTGATTAAAACTATTCTTTATAGTATGTGGTGCTAACATACATTTCATTAGAAGTGACTATGAATGAATGCTTTCTCAATACATCATTACTTGAATGGTCCATAAATAGAAATTCCACTAAACTGGAAATTATTGTGTATACCTTCTTATTCATTTATGGTTGATAATAAGTTCTCAAAATGATGCTGTATAAGTTATCTTGAAACAATAGAAGAATCTTGTATGAAATTTTATTTCTTTAAATAGTGTGATACCAGTAAGAGTTCTGCCCCCCTATATTAATGTAAAATTTCCTCAAAGCATGGAATGCTAAGAAAGTGAACAACAGCATACTACATATTATTTTTCCTATTGTGGAAATAATACTGAAAACAAAATAATAAATATTTATAATCATATTAGTATCAAAGAACCTATGCCATTTTATTATATTGATCTGATCTTTAAAATAATTAGTTATCTGAAGTTATGAGTAAATCTTCACATTTACGTTGCAGGTAATTAAGATAAGACATATTGAAAGGCATGTTTACCCAGTTAGGTGCTTTAGTGAATTTTACCTAATTAAAAGAGAAAGCATATTGATAGAATATACATGGTTTCGGATGTACCATTAAACCATTATTTTAAAACTTCATGAAAGCTCTTGCAATATAACTACTATAGAGTTCAACTAAACGAAAGAAAAGAAAAGAATTAGCAAGGCGGCAGAAACGTAAAATCAGGCATCACTCTAATATACAATGCTGTTTGCTTGCTCCGTGATTTTTCTGAACTTTATAGGACACTGAAAGTAACAATTATTAGCAGTTAATACTCAGTGCACACCAGATGGAAAGGTTCAGTCTAATTGGTAAAAGGGCGTAACAGTTGTAGTTTCTATGCTAAGCCTACACTTTGCCCACATATCTGCTTCTCGTGTGCTATGACTATGCCAGATTATCACTGCTATGATGTCAAGTGTAACTTCAAATAGGTAAAAGATATATTTCAAGCAGATTGTATATGTTTACAAACTGTAGTGTTGAAGAGAGGGTTTAAACAATGCTAATTTTGTTACGTTAGCTAGGGCTAACTGCAGAAATAAATAAAAATTAATCTCACCACTAAAAACTATACTAACTGCATCTTTTGGCAAAAAGAAAAATCATCTAGAGATTGTGGAACTTGTGATAAATACATACGTGTAAATTAAGCCACTATACAAAGAAATTTCAAAGTTCCAAATTTCTAAAATACTGTGTTCAAACAGTTTGCACATGTACTTAATATTCATTTGACAATCCTGAGATTGTGCATAGAAGTGAGGGGTCCATGTATCATGCTGGGAAGGTTTCTTCCACGTTAGAGATTTACAGTTATCAATATTTCTGCCACTGATCAGATCCACCATGCACTGGTTATCTTGACTCTCCCTGCCCTTGAGGATCATTGGCAGACAATGGTTCACGAAGACAAAGGGACCAGGGATGACAGAGGAGGGGTTCATAAGCCCTGTGAGAACATATGGTGAAGAACACACCGAGATCAGCTGCAGGGAGGGTGTTTCAAGGCTTATATAATTTTGGGGGGACTGAGGGTGAGGGATGGTGTAGAATATCCAGGATGGGTAAAGGTCATTGGCTGAGGGCTTAAGATACTGAAAATGCCTCCTTAGCATGGAGAAACATTTCAGGAATCTCAGGTGCTAGCCGAATGTCTTATTGGGAGAAATCATTTGAATCTGTATCTAATCTAAGTGATATTCCATAGGTAGAGGTGTGTGTGGTGTGTGATGTGGTGTGGTGTGTGTGTGTGTGTGTGTGTGTGTGTGTCTGTGTCTGTGTGTGTGTGTGTGTGTGTGTGTGTGTGTATGCGTGTGTGTGCGTTTTGGTGTGTGTGCTTGAATTCCCCCAGACAAAGTCAGAGAAGAAATGGCAGCTCTGCCAATGAAGGGAGTCTGCCACATAGCGCTGAGCCCCAGAAAGTTATCTTGTCCATGGTAGACTTTGATCTTAATTAGCAGAGTTTTCCCACAGTTATCAGTTTCCTAAGTCTGGTGAGACAGAAGGTTCTCATAAAAGGGTTACTGAAGGTAGGCTAATTGCCCTTGGTAGACAGCAAGAACGGTGTTTTGGACTCTCAGTGTACATGCCTACAGCACAAGCAGACATGATCTCCACTGTACATGCCAATACAGTGTAGAGCTGTGGCAGCTGTCTCTGTGCTGTCACTCAAGGTTATGACTCTACATGGAGCTTTGAAGGAACTCTGCTTCAAACAGGAAGGAACATGCTCAGGATGCTCTCCCCTAGCTAAGTAGCTGTGGCCCCAAGAGGAGTTATTTTAAAGGATTTACACTTCAGTTTTCTCATTTACTAGTTAACAAATGACAGTGCTTTTGATCTTTCACACAGTTACAAATTTGCATTTTTCCATTGTTCTCATACCTTGGTACAGATGAAGTTCAGGCTCCTAGAAATGTTTCACTTGCTGCAAAGGACCAGGAAGATACAATGGCATCATATAGCTAGTGTAACCAATTAGGTGCCCTGTGCAGATTTATGTTGCTTAGAATGTAATGCAGCTGGTAATTTTTTTTTCTGAGAAGTGTATCATTAGCATCAAAACAAAGTGAAAAATATTCATCCACCCAGAGAATATAACTCAAAGTTCTGCTTATGATATAATGTTCTTTCTCAGGGTACAGCATGTGAAGATTACATGACAGCTATCAATTTGAATCGTTCCTGATGATTATGTAGTTCATTAGAGCTACATACTTTATAAAGGTTAAGTAACATTTCTATATTCTAGCTTGTTAGGGACTTTGGTGGAGAAAGTAATTCATTTCATACAAACAGAGAAGGGAAAATGTAATTAGTAGTGAGTTACTTGAGTGTTGAATCAGTAAGCAAAAAAAATTTTGCTATCATGAATTTGTGTATTGCCTTCAGTTTAGTTCCTGTACCTCACCTATATTCTTCTTGCATGACTTTTGTTAGAAAAGGTCACATTTTGAGTAATTGACTAAAAGTATAATTAAAGATAATTAACAAGTAATGCAAGCAAAGGCTGCACAATTATAGAAGTGATTTTTGCAGTGATAAACTATAGCAGAAAGTTAGTGTTGCAGCTCCTGAAACACATTCTTCTCTAAGCCATGCTTAAATTGCTTCCATGAAATAGAAAGAATAAAAGGCATAAATTTAGGTACATAACTTGACAATGTGGCTTTGTGAGCATTGTTATTTCTCACTCCAATTAACTTAAGCTATATACCTCTACCAAAATTTTAGTTTACCTTATAAATGATACTACAAGAGGGATGGTTTTTATGACTAAATAAGTCATATACAGGTCTAATTGAATTTTTATTCTTAGATTAGCAAAATGATTGAAAATCACTAATATAACACCAAACATATACATTGAATTACAAAGAAATGTATAGTTCACCTGATACTCCCTCTCATTCATTCTATCTACCTACCATCTATCAATTTGTCATCATTGATTCATTTATTATATGTATATATGTATGTGTATATGATTTTATGTATATAAAATCTAGTCTAGGCTCCTAGAATATATGAAAATATGGAATATTTATATTCTTAATCTGGCTTATTTTTCTCAATGATAATCTGACATTACATTTATTTTTATTAAATAACATAATGTCACTCTAATTTATGGCTGAATAAAACTACACTATGCATGTCTATTTCTTTTTTTGTACTTTAAAATATTTTTATTGACATATGCTAATTATATTTAATAGTGGTTTTTATTTGGCATTGACATATAAACATAATATTTTCACCTTTATTGAACT
>NC_034599.1:85515194-85518751 GCF_900095145.1 Mus pahari
GGAGTATAGCAGTAGTAACAAAGACAAAAGGATGAGTTCAGAAATGCTTAAGGCATACCACAGTATGCTGTTTAGCTTTTTACCAGCCTGACATACGCCCGGGCTACCTGAGAAGCAGGGATTTTAGTTGCAAAACTGTGCTCATCGGATTGTCCTGTAGGCAAGTCTCTGTGCCACTTTCTTGATTGATATTTGATGTGGAGGACCCAGCCCTCTATTTGCTGTGCCACCTCTGGGCATGTGGTCCTGGTACGTATATGAAAGTAGGCCAAGGAAATACTTTTTCTTTTAATTTTTTTTCTAATTTATTCATTTTATATCCTGATTGTAAACCCCTTCTCCTCTCCTCCTAGTCCCGCCCTCATGCATCCCACCCTTCCACCTCCCCCATTTTCTCCTCAGAAGGGACACACTCCCATGGATACCAACCCACCCTGACACATCAAGTCACAGAAGGACTAAGTGTATCCTCTCCTACGGAGCCAGACAAGGCAACCCAGCTAGAGGAAGGGGATACAAAGAGGGACAGTCAGAGACAGCATCCTCTTCAGTTATTTGGGGACCCACACAAGGACAAAGTTGCACTTCTCCTACATATGTGTAGGGGGTCTAGGTCCAGTTCATGCATGCTTGGTGGTTCTGTGGGAGCCCCCATAGGGCCAGGTTTGTTAACTCTGTAGGTTTTCTTCGCATTCTTGCCTCCTGTGGCAGAGCCTTTCAGAGGACAGTCATCCTAGGCTCGTGTCTGGGGGACTTCTTGGACGCTGCTCCAGGGGTGGGGAAGCAGAGTCTGGGGTCCTCCTGGGACTGCTGGAGTCCTTGGACTCCCTGGCTGCTTTGGAAGAGCCAGCTCTGGGGTCCTGGGGCCTGCAAGGAGGCTGAGGATGATAGGTTCTCATTCTTGGGCCCCTGGCTAACATACCTTTCATTTACACTCCTCTGGGGCACATAACCCTGCTGTACAGAATCTTCCTGAACATTTGGGTGCACATACACCTGATACACTTGTACCCAGCTTACACACTTTATTCACACACCATTGGTAGAAAAAACCTTTGAATTACACATCTCTAGTTCACACTCTAGAACACATCACCTAGTTCACACACACATGGTACATCCCTGTTGTAATTGGAATTTAAAATGACCCCTTGAGGTCCAAGTGTTTGAATAGGTATATCCTAGCTGGTGGCACTGATTAGGGAGATTATGGGACCTTTACAAGGGGGAGGCTTCCTAGAGGAAGTGTGTCACCTGGGACATACTTTCACGTATTTAATAAATTGTTGTTGAGGTTTTATATCTCTATTTATTGATCAGTATATCGATCAATCCATCAATCTATCATCTCTTTATTATTTATTTATTTATTTTCTGATGAATTTTATTTTATTTATTTTTTATTAGATATTTTCTTTATTTACATTTCAAATGTTATCCCCTTTCATAGTTTCCCCTCCGAAAACCTCCTATCACTTCCCCCTCCCCCTGTTCACCAACCTACCTACTCCTGCATCCTAGTCCTGGCAGTCCCCTATACAGGGGCATAGAACCTTCACAGAACCAAGGCCTCTCCTCCCAATGATGACTGACTAGGCTATCCTCTGCTACATATGCAGCTAGAGCTATGAGTCCCACCATGTGTTTTCTTTGGTTAGTGGTTTAGTGTTGGTGTCTCCCACCCCCACTAACAACTCCCCCTCCAGCAGGAATACCAGAGTGCTACCCAGCTCGCCCGGACCGCCCACCATCGCCCAGACCGCCCACCATCGCCCAGACCGCCCACCATCACCCGGACCGCCCACCATCTCCCGACTGCCACCATCGCGAGAACTGCCCGCCACCACGAGGACTGCCCGCCATCGCGAGAACCGCAGTGACAACTTCAAAGGACTCAGGGGCATGCTGGGAACCCTTCCTAACCCTTCCTTGTACTTAAGCAAGTCCGGACAATAAAGATACGGGCCTTGATCAGAAGTCTTTGCCAAGGCCTCCATGTTTCTTTTCGCAGCCCTGTTCCTTTTCAGGAGTTCCCGCTCTCCAGTTCGGATCCACAGTGTTTCTGCAGGCAGAACCACACAGTTTAGTCCCAGGGAGATCTGGAGATACTGGTTAGTTCATATTGTTGTTCCTCCTGTGGGGCTGCAAACCCCTTCAGCTCCCAGGGTACTTTCTCTAGCTTCTTCAGTGTGGACCCTGTGCTCCATCCAATGGATCGCTGTGAACATCCACTTCTGTATTTATCAGGCACTGGCAGAGCCTCTCAGGAGACAGCTACGTCAGGCTCCTGTCAGCAAGCTCTTGTTGGCACCCACAATTGTGTCTGGTTGTGGTGGTTGTCTATGGGATGAACCCCAGGTGAGGCAGTCTCTGGATAGACATTCCTTCATCTCTACTTCACACTTTGTCTCTGCAACTACTTCCATGGGTATTTTGTTCCCCCTTCTAAGAAGGACAGAAGTATCCACACTTTGGTCTTCCTTATTGAGTTTCATGTGTTTTGCGAATTGTATCTTGGGTATTCAGACCTTCTGGGCTAATATCCATTTATCAGTGAGTGCATATCATGTGTGTTCTTTTGTGACTGGGTTATCTCACTTAGGATGATATCCTCCAGATCCATCCATTTGTCTAAGAATCTCATAAATTCATTGTTTTTAATAGCTGCATAGTACTCTGTTCTGTAAATGTACTACATTTTCTGTATCTATTCCTTTGTTGAGGGACATCTGGGCTCTTTCCAGAATATGGCTATTATAAATAAGGCTGCTATGAACATAGTGGAGAATGTGTCCTAATTACATGTTGGAGCATCTTCTGGATATATGTTAAGGAATGGTATTCCTGGAACCTCCGGTAGTACTATGTCCAATTTTCTGAGGAACCACTAAAATGATTACCAGAGTGGTTGGACCAACTTGCAATTGCATATCCTTGTCAGCATCTGCTGTCACCTGAGTTTTTGATCTTAGCCATTCTGACTGGTGTGAGGTGGAACCTCAGGGTTATTTTGATTTGCATTTCCCTGATGATTAAGGATGTTGAACATTTTTTCAGGTGCTTCTCTGCCATTCGGCATTCCTCAGTTGAGAATACTTTGTTTAGTTCTGTACCACATTTTTAATAGGGTTATTTGGTTTTCTGGAGTTCTTTGTATATATTGGATGTTAGCCCTCTATCGGATTTAGGATTGGTAAAGATCTTCTCCCAATCTGTTGGTGGCCTTTTTGTCTTATTGACAGTGTCCTTTGCCTTACAGAAGCTTTGTAATTACATGAGGTCCCATTTGTTAATTCTTGATCTTAAAACACAAGCCATTGGTGTTCTGTACAGGAATATTTTCCCTGTGCTCAAATGTTTGAGGCTCTTCACCCTTTCTCCTCTGTAAGCTTCAGCGTTTCTGGTTTTGTGTGGAGGTCCTTGATCCACTTGCACTGGAGCTTTGTACAAGGAGATAAGAATCAATTAATTTGCATTCTTCTATATGCTAACTGCCAGTTGTGCCAGCACTATTTGTTGAAAATGCTGTCTTTTTTCCACTGGATGGTTTTAGCTCC
>NC_034599.1:85521624-85539244 GCF_900095145.1 Mus pahari
TGGCTAAGGTTTTTATCTATTTTATTGATTTTTTTCAAAGAACTAACTCTTGGTTTGGTTGATTCTTTGTTTAGTTCTTTTTTGTTTCTATTTGGTTGATTTCAGCTCCGAGTTTAACTATTTCCTGCTTTCTACTATTCCTCTTGGGTAAATTTGTTTCCTTTTGTTCTAGAGCTTTTATGTGTGTTGTCAAGTTGATAGTGTCTGTTTGGAGGCACTCAGAGTTATGATTTATCCTCTTAGGACAGCTTTCATTGTGTTCTATATGTTTGGGTATGTTGTGGCTTCATTTTCATTAAACACTAAAAAGTCTTTTATTTCTTTATTTCTTCTTTGACCAAGTTATCATTGAGTAGAGTGTTGTTCAGCTTACATATATATGTGGGCTTCCTAATATTTATGTTGTTATTGAAGATCAGCCTTAGTCCACAGTGATCTGATAGGATGCATGAGTTTATTTCAATATTTTTGTATCTGTTGAGGCCTGTTTTGTGACCAATTATATGGTCAATTTTGGAGAAGGTACCTTAAATGGTGCTGAGAAGAAGGTATATCCTTTTGCTTCAGGATAAAATGTTCTGAAGATATCTGTTAAATCCATTTGTTTAATAACTTCTTTGAGTTTCACTATGTCTCCTTTCAGTTTCTGTTTCCATGATTTGTCCATTGGTGAGAAGTTGAAGTCTCCCATTACTACTGTGGGCAGGGCAGTGTGTGCTTTGAGCTTTAGTAAAGTTTCTTTAATGAATGTGGATGCCCTTGCATTTGGAGTATAGATGTTTAGCATTGAGAATTCATCTTGGTAGATTTTACCTTTGATGAGTATAAAGTGTCCTTCCTTGTCTTTTTTGATAACTTTAGGTTGAAAGTCGGTTTTATTTGATATTAGAATGACTATGCCAGCTTGTTTCTTTGGACCATTTGCTTGGAAAAATTCTCTCCCAGCCTTTTACTCTGAGGTAGTGTCTGTCTTTTTCCCTGAGGAAAAAGACAGTTTCCTGTATGTAGCAAAATGATGGGTCCTGTTTATGTAGCCAGTCTTTTAGTCTATGTCTTTTTCTTGGGGAACTGAATTCATTGATATTAAGAAATACTAAGAAAAGTAATTGTTTCTATCTATTATTTTTATTGTTAGACTTGGGATACCATTCATGTGGCTATCTTCTTTTAGGTTTTTGAAAGATTACTTTCTTGATTTTTCTAGGGTATGGTTTCCCTCCTTGTGTTGGATTTTCCCCTTTATTATCCTTTGAAGGGCTGGATTTGTGGAAAGATATTGTGTAAATTTTGCTTTGTCATGGAATGCGTTGGTTTCTCCATCTATGGTAATTGAGAGTTTTGCTGTGTGTAGTAGGCTGAGCTGGCATTTGTGTTGTCTTAGGGACATCTGTCCAGGATCTTCTGGCTTTCATAGTCTCTGGTGAGAAGTCTAGTGTAATTCTAATAGGTCTGCCTTTATATGTTACTTGACCATATTCCCTTACTGCTTTTAATATTCTTTTTTTTGTTTTGTGCATTTGGAATTTTGAATATTATGTGAGGGGAGAAATTTTTTCTTTGGTTCAAACTGTTTGGAGTTCTGTAGGCTTCTTGTATGTTCATGGGCATCTCTTTTTTTTAGGTTGAGGAAGTTTTCTTCTATAATTTTGTTGAAGATATTTTCTGGCCCTTTAAGTTGAAAATCTTCATTCTCATCTATACTTTTATCCTTACGTTTGGTCTTCTCATTGTGTCATTGATTTCCTAGTTGTTTTGAGTTAGGATCTTTTTATTTTTTTATTTTGTCCTTTTTTATTATCATTGTTTCCATGTTTTCTATGGAATCTTCTGCACCTGAGATTCTCTCTTCTATCTCTTGTATTCTGTTGGTGATACTTGCATCAATGGCTCCTGATTTCTTTCCTAGGTTTTCTATTTCCAGAGTTGTCTCCCTTTGTGATTTTTTTTTTATTGTTTCTACTTCCATTTTTAGATCCTGGATGGTTTTGTTCAATTCCTTCCCCTGTTTGTGTTTTCATGTAATTCTTTAAGGGATTTTTGTGTTACCTCTTTAAGGGCTTCTACCTCTTTACCTGTGTTCTCCTGTAAATTCTTTAAGGGATTTTAGTGTTCTCCTTTAAGGGCTTCTACCTGTTTAGCTTTGTTCTCTTGTGTTTCTTTAAGGGAGTTATTAAGGTCTGTCTTAAAATCCTCTACCAGCATCATACAATATGATTTTAAGTCTGAATCTTGCTTTTCCGGTGTGTTGGGGTATCCAAGACTTGCTGTTGTGGGACTACTGGGTTCTGATGATGCCATGTAATTTTGGTTTCTGTTGGTAAGATTCTTGCCTTTGCCTCTTGCCATCTGCTAATCTCTGATGTTAGATGTTCTTGCTGTCTTTGGCTGGAGCTTGTTCTTCCTGTGAGTCTTTAAGCCTGTGTGTCAGCATTCCTGTGAGAACAGCTCTCTCCTGGCAAGACCAGTGCACAGAGGCCTGCAGAACAGCCCCACCTCCTGGGTGCAGATGGAGGCCTGTAGGACACTTTCCAGCTGCTCTACAGCTTCTGTGGCCTGTGTGCTTCTTAATGGACCTGCCTTAGAGAGTTATGGGAGAGAAAATGCCAATCTCACCTGAGTCCCAGGGTCACACACACACACACACACACACACACACACATTCATTCTATTTATTTGTTTAGTGTTTATGAATGTTTTGCCCAAATGCATGCCCACAGTGCATGCAGTTTCCACAGAGACAGAAGAGGGCATTAGATCCGCCTTTGACTGGCAATACAGATAGTTGTGAGCTGCCATGTGGATGTTCAGAATTCAACACTGGTCTTCTCAAAGGGGTGCTATTAAAAGCTCTGGAACTTGAGGTTTTATAGCCTGGCACCACTACCTCTTCTCTCTCCCTCTGCTTCCTATGTGCAGATGAAATGAGATGTTTCTGACTGATAAGCTAGCTTACTGTTTCTGTTGTCATTCATTCTAAACTGATTTCCACACAAGCTGTAAACAAAAATGAACTTTTAATCTAAATTGTTTTGTTCTATGGTATTTTCATGACAGCAACAGAAATGTATCTAACACAGAAATTGGTATTAGAGAATTAAGGCTGTTGTCTATTGAACCTGACTATGTTAGGTTTTGGAGGAATGTGGAAGATTTTGAAACTTTGGTCTAGAAAGATTTATTGAGCTACTTATGTAGAAATATTTGCATGATATTTTGAAAAAGAATCTAGAAATTTTAACTATATCATAAAAATATCATGAGGCACAATTGGGAAAGTAATGGACTATTTTCTTTGACACAGGAAACATTAAGATATCATAGTATTGAGTCATGGATTAGTTATTATTGGTCACTCCTTTGTAGGAGGTCTTCAATGAAAAAGAAAGACATGTTGGGCAGAAAGAAAAAAATATGAAATTGAAGAGGAAAGAACACTAAGAATCATCAGATTACAGATAAGTTTTTTGCTGAAAAAGACTCCATTTGTATAAGCCATTAGTACCATTAAAACTAAGTCTCTTGTTTTGCACTTAGAAGAATAAAGAAGGTGCCAAGAGGAACAGACCCCAACCAAGCAGCTCAGGTTCCAATCTGTGAAAGGACAGAGTCTAAGGGTTTCCTCTCTTTAAAAGAACTGCCTAGTGAAGTTTTGCTCAAGCTTTAGCAAAGTGAAGCTGTTGCAATTGTGGTCCAATGATGTCAAGTCATCTCAAGATCACAGTTGAACTGGCAGTACAGTCCATGGGGTAATGTTTAGGAGGCATAAAAGATTTAAGATTGAGGAGGCTATAGACTAACTTCTGCAGCTTCAGGGTGTAACAGTGAATAGTAATGTGTGCTAACGTCAGTGTCTCCTTATATGGAATCCCTAACAAGGGATTATGTTAAACTATGTAAGATATACTTGTGTTGTGACACAAACTGAGATATTAGATGCCAGAGCCACAGGGATGGTATGTCTGCTATATTCCAGAGTGGAATCAGCCCCCCTGTGGGGCAGACAGATAGAGAGAAGGGGAGGGTTATAGGCAGCTAAGATGGAGAAGTCACCTAAGTTCTTTGAAATTTGTTTTGTCATAGAAGGTGCTAATGGCTTTCACAAATATAGTCTTTTTGTGTACATTTGACACAAGCAGAAGTAAAATTTACTATTTAAGTTTTTTTGACAATTGTTTTCATTTTGCAATTGTCTGGCCTCAGTGGGAGAAGATACTCCTAATCCTGTAGAGATGAGAGTGGGGTTTGAGGTGGGGATGAATAGGTAAATGAGGGGGTTGGGTGGATGGTTGGGTGGGGAGCACCCTCTCAGAGGCAAAGAGGAGGGGAGGTGGGGTGAAGAAGTATTAGGGAGGGACCAGGGAAGAGGCAACATTTGGAATATAAATAAGTAAAATAGTTTAATAAAAAATAGAAATTTAAAAACTACATGTGCATATTTGTACATATAATTACATGTATTATAGGATTTTGGTAAGTAGTTAATAGTATGATTTCTTGTGATATTTTCATATATTCTTATTGTTACTTCACCCATCTCCCTCCTCCTTCTGTACTTCTTCACCCTTTCCTAAAAGCCCTCTACTTCCACACTTCCCCTATCAGATCACTTGTATCCTGTTATCGTCCCCACTTCTCTCCTTTCTTCTGTATTTTCCTTAACTCATCCCCACAAGGCTAGATGATGTAATACTTCTACCATCCTTTGTAGAGCATCCTTAATGGGCATTAATCCCTTAAGTCTGTTTTTCTTACAAAACCTTTTTCTTTGAACTTGGTTATGATTGCTAGTGTTGTCAGGTTGCTGGACTGACATTTGTGTCCTTTAGAACTTATAAAGTATTAGTCCTTGCCCCTCAGGTTCTCAAATTCTCCACTGAAAACCCAAGCATTGCTCTGATGGGTCTGGCTTTATACATAGCATGGTCTGTCTTTCTCTCTTTTAGAACTCAGTAATTTTTCTTTTAGTGTTTTGATTATGCATTGCAAGGCAAGGCTCTTTTCAAGTCTAGGTTATTTGAGAAAATTATATTATTTTTCTCTTCGGTCCCATTCATATTTTTTAAAAAATACTTTTGTTCAAAATCATGTCTGAATATGTGTTTGGGTAGAGGCATGTGCATGGAAAAGTAGATACTTGCAGAGGTGAGAGGGCTCTAATACATCTCAGATGGAGTCACTGCTGGTTGTTAATCTCCAGACGCAGGTGCTGGAAACAACTCATATCCTCTGAAGGAGCAGCAAATTCTCTTAATCTAATCGCTGAGCCATTTCTTCAGTTTTAAGTCTCATTCATTGTAAAAAAAAAGAAAGTTTAGGAATCAGTAGTGTAGAAATCCCTGTTTTTGACAAAGTGCTCTGTTTATTGTTTATGGGTACGTTCCTCTGTTAACTAATCCCTAGCGAAATTTTCTTTACCAGAACTATTTGGGAGAAGAGGAAATGAGATATAAACAAAATATTCTGTGGATCACTCCATGAGAAGCATGTTTCAAACTGACCATCAAAGAAATATCAAAGGGTTGGAAGTTGAATGCTAAAAGATATGCTCAGCATCTGTGAACAGTGAAAGGTAAGAAATTAGAAAGCAGGCATGGAGATGTGGATAAATAATGCAAAAGGTATCAACTGTTACTGTGGCTGAAATTTACTATGACAAACACAGGAAACTCCCTAGACAGGAAACACACAAATAGTCATCGAGAAACAGCAGCTTTTCCCAGAGTAAATGAAAGAAATAACATCACATTCATGTCTGTGTAATGAATCTCTCCTTGTGTTCATACTTGTACTTACATAAGAATATATATGCATAATATTCGTATGCGTACATGCACATGCCTGATATTTCTGTGCCATCTGAGCCTCTAATTGAATCTCTCTGGCTCCTTACGAGCACATTAGTTTAAGATGCTGAAAAGAACATACAGTACTTGATACATGGGAAAGAAATCATAGCATTTGAATGTTTTCTATCACTCAAGACGTTTAAATCCATTCAAGTATTTTCCACAGTATTCATTAAAGACTAAGTTACTATTTTTCATGTTTAGTGAAATTAGTTATGAATGTGTTAATACATTTTCATACAGTTGTGCATAACATATAACATTTAAACATCAAAATTTGAATTTATCATTTAATTTCATCTTTCCAACTTTTGTTTTAATGGTAATATTTGTTATCTTACTAATTATTTAATAAGTTTGTTATTCGGGTGTGTTGGCACACTTTTTCAGTTCTATGGCTTAGGAACCTGAGAATAAATTGCTGTAAGTTCAAGGCCAACCTGATCTATACGGTGAGTTCCAGGACAGACAGATAGACATGGGGAGATCCTATCTCAAATGAAAAACAAAACAATACTGCCTCCAAGTCCCTGTTATCTAACAGGGCATAAGCTTCAGAAAAACAAAGGCCATGTGCTTTATATAATCATAAGCCTAGGGGAGCACTACTCTTAAAGATAAGGGAATAAAATTTAAACAGCGTAATTCCTAACTATGTTTTAGATAATTATTCTTATACCAACTGAGAAGTGTAGTTCTCAAACTTCATCAGAGAAACTTGGCTTCACAACAGACAAGACCATTACAGAAAACCAAAACTAATCAAAATGCAGAGGAGAGTTTGGAGATCAATCCCAAGTGATAAACCACCAATGCAGTTCTAACACCCAAGGCTCGGGGATCATTATGGATTAGGTGGCAAAAAGGTTCTGAGAGCTGGAGAAGCCGGGAACTTTGCTGTGAGATTGTGCCTCCTGGAAATGTCAGAGTGACGACATGATAAACTCTCATCAACATGACTTGACAATGATGACACCATAGGAGATGCTAACATGGAACAGGAAAAGCTTACCAAACAGGGTTCAACCCTAGACAAAGAACCACAGACAGCTAAGGAGAAATTGTTTTATGCAGGGAAGAGTCCTCCCCCAGATGGTTAGCCAATACCAAATTGTCTCTGAGACTATAGCCACAGCAATAACATTAAATAGACTGAACAGGTTGTGTTTATGTCGTTGGCAGAGTGTCTGCGTGGGAGGGGTTGGAGGAGGAAAAAGGATTGGAGAAATGATATAGTTATGTTAGAACTTCAAAGTGTATGAATTGAAAATATATTTTGAAAAATGGTATAACTTTGAATGTCTTGGACAGGCTATTCTCATATTATTTCAAAGTGAGGTTTTTCACTCTCATGAGGATTTCCATTTTTCTAATGTGTCTGTAGACCGAGTCCTCTCTGATTACCATGCTCTTCATTTTAATAGTCAGCAGCAGACAGCTTCTTTATCAGCCTTTAATAAAATGTAGTTAACATCAAGCCTAGCTTGGCACATCAATCTGAAAGTTGTTAACAATTTCATATGAAGTGCACAACGCATTCATTAAAATTGTTGTGTCCTTTCCAAATCATCATTCAAATAGAACATTTTCTACTGATTGCTCACTACGTAGACACTGCCCTCTGCTCATCTCTTGATTTGGTATTTTCTAAAAGAGACTGACACATGAGGAAGCAAGTAGGTAGTACTTCTTAATAGAGATAAATCAGTGACACATAAATCAGGATATTTAAGACCTCTACAGTGCATGTTTGCTGATACTGAATGCATCCAAGTCCACTCACTCAGGCCCCTGGCAGTGAGGACCATGGGCAGGGATTGGGGATGGGGATGGGGAGTACATTTCTCTTATTTGAATAGTAATATTTGTTGTCTGCTGGGGAGCATATTTTCCAGTTTATTTCATTTAAGGGTTTTAGAACAGTATCAGTTTCTTGGGGGTGGTAACGTAGAGAAAAATTTCTCAGCCCTGTAATAAGGCAAAAGATGATTATAATCTTATATTAATTATTTAAATATCAGATTAGAGAGTTGCTTCAAAATCTGATACTTGAATCCCATCTTAATCTTTTATAAACCAATATTCTGATTTTATATTTAGGACAGGGGTAAGACTCCAAATTTCCATTAATTCTCACTTGATGGTGGTACTTATGAATAGTGAACATAGACTACTTGTTGAACAGTGTGGCACTGGTGCAAAACCCTAAAAAAAACCGCACAAAAGACACCGCTGATGTCTTTGGATATAACTATCAGCTTCTTTGCATACAAGCATCAGTTGCAAGTGTTTAAGAAACTGCATTTCAGCTATCACTCAGATATAATGAAAATATTGATGGTAAGATGTAACCATTAGCTTTGTTTTTGTCTGTGTGCTTGTTTGTTTTTTAATTCCTGGATGTTTCAAATGTGCTCTAAGAGAATTTGATTTTGTTTACACAACTGATTGAGGTCATCTTATAATTCTGTAAAGGTAGTTGGATGAGACAGTTGTGTTTGGTGCCTTACCAATTTTATGCATATTTTTGGCACTTTTACTTCAGTTTCTTTGTTTCCCACTGACTGAGAACCTTTAGTTTCCCAAATTTTCTTTGGAACTGTCTTTGGCATCTTCTTAGTTTCCTCATTAATAGGTGAATCAGACCTTGGACTCACAAAACTTGGATGGTTTCTATTTTATTTAATTAATTACTGTAAGTTTCTGCTAGAAGTCACACTTTCTTTTTCAGTAGCTGTGAATCAGTTTTGAAAGTTGGCTCAGGATGCATTATAATTAAGTGTGTACAGTATTTTGAAGTCTTCTATACTCCTATCATTTTTACTTCAATTCTCATCAAATCACAAATTGATGAGTTGCTCAGTAATTGTGGAACCATTTGGTCTTAAAAGTTCATTTTGGCAGATCAGATTTATACAGCAAGCCATGGCAGTTCAGTCTTGTTTGGATGATAGTTCTTTCTTTTATTAACAAGAGAAATGCTGTGGCATAACCCTCATCTGGGCTTGGACTCGAAGCTGTTTTACTACAATGGGGATAAATTGGCTGTACTCCACTGACACCTCCACCAGCCTTTCCCTGTGACTGATGGCTCCCATTTGCAAGATGTCAGGCCAAGGTCTGAGGAACTTCCTTTAGCAGGGTAAATTGGCCCACTTGGCTTCATCAGCATAGCAATCTCAGCAGAGCGCAGCTCTGCCATTCTATCAGTTGATTGGGTTCACTGAAAGTTGTGATTCTAAAATTGTTCTGCTTCGCAGCTAAAGAGCCTGGTATCAGAAGCGTAGATGGTGAATAGAACTGAGTTAGAACATCTTCAAAATGTAAGGTTTAAGAAAAATAGCTAAAAAGATATTTCTGTGTTAAAACAATTGCACATTTGACTCCATAAACACACTTAGACTTTGACAAGCTCATTTCTTTGAGTCTCCTCTTTAATATGATTATTTAGTTTTATTTTTCAAAGTTCCATTTATTATTTACTTATTCTCATCTGTGTGCATGTATGTCTGTGTTTATGTATGTATGTGGCTGTGGGTTTGCATGACACATACATGGATGCCAGAGGACAACTTGAGGGAGTTGATTCTCTTCTTCCACCATGTGGGTCTTAGGACTGGAACTCAAGGTTTCTGGCTTGAAGGCAAATACCTTAACCTGCTGAACAGTTTCACTGACCTGAATACTATCTTTTTATAGGAAGTATGTATTATCTATAGATCTATTTTTCTTATGAAGTGTATACAATGCTTAGTAAATGTATAAATAATAAGGGTGGCAGAGAAGTATTTCTACCTAATGAATACACTTGACGTATAGGCCTAGAATATGATTACACAGCCCTTTTCTTTTGTTGTCATAAATGCATACACATGCCACAGAATATTTTTTCCTGGCTCTGTGTTCTTCGGAGAAGTTACCAGTTTATTCTGAAGATGTAATTCTTGAAATATTTTCTGGATAAGATTAGATGGCTGGGAAAAATACTTTACTTGACACTGTCTTATCTGGTTTGTTCTTTGAATGTTGTCTGTAAAGACTGGACTAAATGGATGTATAGGGCAACGAGAATTATCCACAAGTCATCTGAAGCCCAATGTGCTGAATAAAGTAAAAGAACATATGTGATATGATACAAAGTAGTAAACATGTTTTTCTAAAGGGGCTTAGGAACTGCTCTGCATAGCCTTTCCTAATACAGTTTATACATGCTTAAAGATAATGAAAATTTAAGTAAACTATGCTGAGTTGAATAATAGGAAATCTATTCTTATAATGTAATTTTAATGCAAGTATTTGTATTTGATTGTGTTCTTTAATTTTTTAAATTGTGTTTTTTTTCTCTCATACATTACTTCCCAATTGCAATTTCTCCTCCCTTTAACCCTCTCAGTTCCTCCCCTTAAATCCCTCCTCCCTCATATCCAGTCTTCGTCCATTTCCCTTCAGAAATGAGCATTTCATTTTTTTCCACACAATTTGTTTTGATAAAACAAATAAAAATACCAATATAAAACAAAGTGAAGATCATCCCTCCACATATATGCAACACATATAAAAAAAAAAAAAAAAACATTTCGTAGACCAAAGGGAAGAGATCTCGGAAGTATCAGTGATGTGGTGGGACAATAGGCTAGGTATTGATATTTCTGAACCTATCAGTGATGTGGTGGGGCAATAGGCTAGGCATTGATATTTCTGAACCTCCTGCTAGCAGTACGTTTGCTCCTCTCCTTTATATACTGAATGTATCGCCCTTCAAAATAGCAGCTTTTTAGAGTGACTGCCATCCTCAATGGCTTCTTATTGCTTCCTTCTATCTGGATACTTCTGGGTCATTTAGAACATTGATTAAGCTCTGTCATATCTTGTACATGTATTTAAAAGATGAAGTTTTTGGATGCTTGTGAATAAAAATAGTTATTTCCTATTGTGCTTCAATTTTACTTGTAGAAAGGTCACTTCAAAGCATTATTTCCAGAGAACATAGATCTTACTTTCCAAGAAAAATGAAAAGGTTAGTGTCTGATCAGGGTTTATTGTTGATGAAATTTTGCATCTTTGCTACCAATGTATTAATCAAAATATTGTCACACTTTCAGAATTCTTCAGAAAGTAGTTGAATATTGAAGGCTTAGAATGGGTGACAATATGATTCAATGATAAAAGCATGACTACTTATCACAAAATACTATTTATTAACATGGCTAAATATTAATTAAGTGTAGAGAAAATTAGTAGTGATTTGGCATTTTTAGATTTTGTATTTCACATTCTAGACAATTTTTAATAATCTAATATTCATCTTTAAATATGCCATCAAGTACCTAGCCTCTGATTCTCTCCCTCTCTTACTCTATCCCACCATGTGCACATGCATGCCTGTACATGCACACACACACACACACACACACACACACACACACACACACACACACCTTGAATTATTGGGTATCATGAAGAAGAACAAAATTCGATAATACAAAGAATTCTCACCAGGTTATTTTTAGGGAAACTATAAGAATATTCTAAAGGTCCCTTTAAGAGGCCCTAAGATTAGCTATTGACAAATGGAATCTTATGAAATTGAAAAGTTTATGTAAGGCAAACGACACTGTCAATAGGAGGTCCTTGGTTCTGTGGAGGCTCACTGCCCCAGCATAGGGGGATGCTAAGATGGTGATGGAGGAGTGAGTGGGGGAGTGGGGGAGCACTCTTATAGAAGCTTGGGGGAGGGGCAAAGGGATAGGTGGATTGCTGAGGGCAAACTGGGAAGGGGGACGATTTTGATATGTAAACAAATAAATAAAATAACTAATAAAAATAAACAAATAAACAAATAAAAGAATCTTGTTACTGTTAAAGTTAATTTTTGATGAACCGTTACTTTTTTTTTAACTGAATGTCCTCATAGTAGAGGCGTTGTGGACATAGCACCATTTTTTGTCTATATATTATTCTTTCTGTTAAGCGTGATAGCTTTGGCAGTCAATTTTAATAGGGAGGTATTAATTTCAAACAGTAGCATGCATGTAATGACAGCAATGAAGAGTATTCCCAGAGAATTCTCCTAAATTAATTTGTCATTTTGACCCAGTAACGAAAATGCATGCTAAAACACTGATGTGAATTGAAAATAAAATCAATGCACTTGACAGATTTAATAGTTTAAGTGATTTCAAATTAACCACATACCACTGACCGCAAGTGAGAAATGTGAGCTTTCCCCTATAATGAAATATACTCTGGGGGCTCATTATACAGAGAAGGATAAATAAATGCATAGTAAATAAATCGGAACTAGGGAAGAGAGAGTGGCAACTACTTAATGATTCGTACATGCGTACATAAAGATATCACAAGCAATTCAGATACCATTCTTTCCCCTTTCAATTTTGTAGTGCTATAAATAAAAACTGCTTATCAGTAAATGCAAAATATGATGTCTATTAAAGATATTAATATTGACAAAGATATATCAGCTTTCTGAAGATAGTAATGACTAACACAAGCTCTCTCTCATAAAATATCTAGAACACACTGCATCTCTATTTGTTTTCCATTTATTCAAAAATTCAAGTAGCAATTACTTTTGAATCATTACTTTTTAAACTTTCATTACATATGAAATGAACAAAACATTCATTTCATTACATAGCTCACATTACATATGTATAGATATAAATATATCAAATTATTTCAGCTTATATAATGTTATGATTTGCACATCACATTTGATATTAATATTATCATTATTTTCCATGAAAATACGCATTTTTATTTTGCCTCTGCTATGAGTAAAGGCAATGTGAATATGTTACCCAGATCTTTTGGTTTGCTAGGCAGAGTGCACGGTATACAAATATATATTGAGAGAACACAAGTGACTTAATATATTTGTTACAAAAAAAGTTAGTTTTTCTACCCTGCCAAGAGTGGGGTCCATATGGTGTTTCTTAATTCCCATAACTTATGAGGAAGCTTTCACATGATTGTTAAGAGTTTTTGATGTCCTACATCTGATGGAAGAGAGTATTTTCGATTCCTTGCAGCAGGAACCTATTTAAGTGGTACCAATTCTGATTTCAGGTAAAACGCACCTACAGATAGAGAGTAGTACCATCCTTCCATAAATCTGAAGAAAGTCTCAGGAAAGCTGCTGTTGGTAGCTCATGCCTTTGTTGCCATTGGAAATCCTGTCAGTGCTGTACACTCCAGGAGTACCAGCCAGTAGGCTAGGTTGAAGTTTGCCGTTGCCAAAGCAACCACTTCATTCCTTATCTGCCTCATGCCTAGAACCATCACTAACCAGACCCAGAAGTTTCTTCTTGTGATGACCGACCCAGGGCTATCCAACAACCTTTCACAGAGGCATATTAATTTTCACATTGTTTTAATGAAATACCTCACAGAAACCATTTCAGGGGGAGGAATTTGTTTGGGTTCGGAGTCTTTACAGGGTCTATTGTCACTTGACTCCATATATCTGAACTTTTGTTAGACAGAATATCATGGTGATAGATGTGTGTGGGAGGTCCATCAAGACAGACAGGAAGCAAAGAGAAAAAGGATCATGAGCCAGAGACAAGAAGCTCCTATAATACCCGCCTCACCATAGTCCTGTTGGCTGCAGCTAGGCTCAACCTCCTAAAATCACCCCCCCCTCACCAAACAACACCAACGCTTGAGAATAAGTTAATAAAACATGACTTTAGAACTGGACTGTGAAAAGCTTTAAGTAATATTAATGCATAGTTAGAGGAAGAAGCAGCCATTGTGCAAATTTTCAGCTGACTAAAGGGGGACTAAGGGAATAGACTCTCAGGTCTAATATTCTCATATTAGAGTAAATGGTATCAAATGGCATACAAATGATTGAGAAAGCAGTGCTCTATTGATCAATAATCTTGGTCAAGTGCTTTATGATATATAATACATTCAACAAGTAGGGGGCAAAGAAATGACTATAAAACAAAAAACTGTTATGAAGGGAAAGAAAGATATGGCAGGTGGCTAGGATTAAATTTGAATCAAGGCTAATTTAATGGAGTTTTTGATTAGTGAAGTGTACACATGATTAGATAACAACAGGAAGATAGCAGTAGAAAACCAGATTGAAGTTAGAGAGTCCATACAAAATTATGGTTATTTTGAGAGATGGGTGGATTTTTGAGTTAGAGACAGTAAAACATGAGATTTTACTTATTTGTAGTCATGGTGAAATAATGATACAAACAATGCCAGTTTGTTAGTCTTTTTAAATCTGTAATGTTCAAATAGTGACACTCCTAATTTAAGTTGAAGCTTAATCTGAAGATAGGCATATTCTAATGCTATATGATTTTAGAGGTAGAACCTTCGTGATCATGTTTAAAAGTAAAATATATTTTTTTCTTAACCTTCAGGTACTTTAAACTGAGAAGAAATGATTCTTGTATTGACCGTGTGAAGTTGGAATAATCATTGGGTATTAGATGTCATGTGATCGCACTATCAATGAATGAACAGACATGTCTTTTCTTTCAAGGGGTGGCAGGATCTGGAGTAAGAGAGATTTTATTTGCAACTATAAAACATTGCATGATACAAGTGTGGGATGACCTTCAACAGAGATGGGAATGTGTGCCCTATAGCTAACTCTGGAAGGTGTGTGATGGGGAAAAGGCTTAAGTAAAGAATCATAGACATGGCAGGAAAATAAACATGGTTTAGGGACAGTTAAAATGCCAGTCAGTATCAACATAGGATAGTTATATACAGGCTTTATTGGGATTGGCTTGTAACATTATATATATGAATATATACACTTCTCCCTAGCAACAGGGGAATGGTCATATTTGACATGTATTTAAAGTGGCAACAATTTGACTAAATTTCTGATTTCTATTTGTTTTATAGAAACTTGAGGTATGTATAGATAATTTAATTGTTTGGGTTTTTTTTTAACCATGTTAGTTAATTTAACTCACTTTACTCACTTTAGAAAATTTGAGTTTAGAATATTATAATATGAATTTTCCCATGAAGAAACTGAGGCACAAAGTCTATGTTATATTGTCAAGGATTAAAACTAAGAAAGAACTACATAGGATTTGAGTTCATACAAAGTTCATGTGCTAAACCAATTTAGGTGCATCAGTTTTAGTACTCATCTTTTATTTGGGATTTGATGCTTGATTTTGTTGATAACAATCATATGAATGTCATGAGTACTTAGGATAAATGGTTGTGACATTGACGAAGTAAATGGTACCAGAAAAACTCCATTGTCTGAAACAATTTTAAAGCTAGATAACCTGTATGAAACAGTCCTGTGCTGCACTCCAAGTTGTATGTGGGGACTGAAACAGTAAAAGAAGCATACCCAATGCTTTGATTTTGCTCAGTATAAGAGAATAAAAGTTGAATTTAGGGCTTAAGAGACCATGAATTCCCTAAGATTGAGAAAAGCTGTTTAGAAAAGGTACACACTCTTTTCTTTAAAGGGTTTCCCATCTGTATTCAAGTCAACTTCACTCTCCCAGATGATATCAACAGCCAATAGCTCCTCAACTCTCCGTGGGCCTTGTGAGCTCCTTCCCAGTCCATGCTGGGATCTTAACCAGCTTTGTCCTGTGCAGAGTTTAAGTAACCATAGATGCTATGAGTTCATGTATAGGACATACATGACATATCCAAATGATGAAACTTCCCAGTTCTCCTCCTTAGCCTCTGGCTCTTACATTCTTTCCAAGTCCTCTTTAAGCACTGAGAGGCAGTTATATAGCTAATCCATCTCAGCACCAAACTTGGGAGAGCAATAGGTACTCTAAACTACTGAGTGATATCTCCAACTGTTGCTTCACACTTATTTTAAATTTAAATTTATTTTTATTCACCTTATATCATGCTCACTGCTCCTGTCCCAATCATCATCCCATATCCTCCTATCCTCTTCTTTTCTGTGTGGATACCCCCCAGGGTCTCCCGACCCCCCTCACCTCCCAGCACTTTAAGTCTTTGAAAGGCTAGGCACTTCCTTTCCCATTGAGTCCAGACAAGGCAGCCCAGCTAGTAGAACACATCCTATGTACAGGCAACGGCTTCAGGATAACCCCCTTTCCAGTGGTTCAGGACTCACATGAAGGTCAAGCTGTACATCTGCTACATATGAGCAGGGAGGCCTAGATCCAGCCCATGGATGTTCTTTGGTTGGTGGTTCAGACTCTGCAATCCTCAAGGATCCAAGATAGTTGATTCTTTTGGTCTTCCTGTGTTGTTCTTATCCCCTTTGCGGCCTGCAATCCTTCCTTCTATTCTTCCATAAGAGTAGCCATGCTCCATCCACTGTTTGGCTATGGGTGTCTGTATCTGTCTGAGTCAGCTGCTGGGTGGAGCCTCTCAGAGGGATAACATGCTCCTGTTTGCAAACACAACACTTTTTAAATAAATAAATTATAAAAAGATGTTTAAATGGTTGTGGGTCATTTTATTCCAGGAGGCAGAGTTCCATGGCTTCTTATACAAAGTAGTAGATCTTTCCTTTCCTTGTTTAAGCCCACCTCAATATTCTGGAACTTCATGGAACAAGTAAGAAGGCATATAGATCCTCCTCTTAGGTCCACCAACATTCCTGATGAACCTTCCTCCTTGTATGGCTTACCTCCAGGAATGCCTCTGCTAGAACTTTTTATAGATCTTTGGGACTTTGCTTTAGAATCCCAGCCCATAAATCATCCTGCACCAAGTGACCTGGTTTCTCCTGTTTATGACTATTCCACATGACAACTCCCTGAAGAAGAAACCCAAGTGAGTAAAATCACATCCTAATCCTATGAAGAAGTCCTGCCACTCTCCTGAACAATGTAAATACTTCTACTGAAAGAATAAAAGTAATCTGAGGAAAAAAAGAATGGAATACACAGAAAAGAGAAAGAAACTAAATCAACAAATTATTTCAAAAGCAAAATATGAAAACAAAACCAAAACCAGTTGAGTCCCTGTCATGTAATATCAGTTCCATAACAATGAGCCCTAATAAATGACCTGGCTGTGGGAAGCTTCCGTGACGATGCCTTGATGGAGCACTGGTCTATGAGTATAGAAAAGTACATTAGGAGTCATTTTATCAATACTATTTTTTAGACCAGTATTGTTTAATTTTACCCTAGGTCTCTAGGCTATCTAGTTTCAGGCTTAGTTACCCTGGCAGTGCCAGGCATGGGTTTCTTCTCATAGAGTGGGCCTTAAGTCAAATCAGACACTGGTTGGCTACTGCTCTAGCCTATATAAGATCCACAACCAGACATGTGGAGAGAGAGAATATAAACAATCAAATCCCTTCCCTCTTAGCTCAGGGAATCCAGTGGAAGAGGAGCCAGAGGGGGAGAAGGACACCAGGAGTACAAAGCCCTCTGAATCAATTAAGAAAGGCTTTATATGAGCTCACAGACACTAAAGCAGCAAGCACAGGACCAGCATGGGTCTGCACCAAGTCCTCTGTATATATAGTATTACTTAGTAATTTTATGGGGCTCCTGACTATGAGAATCAGGTGGAATATATATAGTCTTAGTCAGGGTTTCTATTCCTGCATGAACATCATGACCAAGAAGCAAGTTGGGGAGGAAAGGGTTTATTTGGCTTACATTTCCATACTGCTGTTGATCTCCAAAGGATGCAGGACTGGAACTCAAGCACATCAGAAAACAGGAGCTGATGCAGAAGCCATGGAGGGATGTTCTTTACTGGCTTGCCTTCCCTGGCTTGCTCAGTCTGCTCTCTTATAGAATCCA
>NC_034599.1:85545109-85554717 GCF_900095145.1 Mus pahari
GTAAAATATTTCCTTTCACGAGAAGCAAAAATGTTTCTAGAGGAGACAAGCAATCCCGGTCTCAGTCTTGTTTCTGGTGATTTGTAGAACTTTATTTTTCCAAACCAGCCTACAAAAAACAGAAACTATGGGAGTCTCATAATTAAGCATGTCTTGGTTTTTTAATGATTTTCCACAATTCTGTCATTTTCATATGAACTGACACATTGAGCCACCCTTGGTTCCCGGAAATGTAGACAAGTCTATAAAAGTGAGTGATTTAGTTACTGTGTTCTCTGTGAATTGTTTATTTTTTTACATACAATGTATTTTGATTATACTTTCTCCTCCCTCTGCACCTGTCAGTTCCTTCTCACCTCACCTCCCTCCTTGACCTCCATCCTTTCTGAATCGCCTTAAAATAGGCATCTAAGGAATAAAAGAAAATGCAATACAAGTAGATAAATAAATAAATAAATAAATAAACAAATTGGAGTATGACAAAAAAACAAACTGGAAAAAGAGTCAAAAATAAAGGCATAAGAAATGCATATAGATGCAGAGACACACACATTTACACACACAGGAATCACATACACAATTCAAACCAAAAGCCATAACAGATACTCAAATGAACTTTAAGGTCAAGCAATAATGATAATGATGATGATAATAATATTAAATTAGAAATCGCCTGACTTAACATGATAAGATCAAAACCCTTCACAGTTCTTACTTGGTGTCTTATTGAGACTTTTAGTGCTGCTGTCCATTAGTGAGCTTAGTTTTCACTTTTCACTTTATAATGGTCTTCTCAGAGCTTCTTATCAAGGCAATAATGGCTTCCTCAAATGCATTGGGTAGTGTTTTCTTCCTTTCCATTTATGAAATAGTTAGGAAAATAAGACGCTGTTCCGTGCTTAAAGATCAGTCAGAATTCATCAGTGAATCCATCTGACCTGGGCTTTTGCTTTTGTTGCTTACAAGACAATTTAAAAGTTATTTATTTTTGTTTAATTTCCTAACCCTCTCTGTACCTCTCTCACCTCTCCTCCAGCTCCTGACACTGCTCTCCCTATCTCCTCCCTCTCCCCTCTCCCTCTCATGAACCTCTCTCCCTCCACCTCCCATGACTGTCCTGTTCCTCCCCTCAATGTAGGACTGAAGGATCCAGACCCTGGTCTTCCTTCCTTCTATGTTCCACTTGGAAGTATTCCTCCTCACGAGGCTGTGCCAGTGCCTAGCAAACACAGAAGTGGATGCCCACAGTCATCTTTTGGATGGAACACAAGACCCCCAATGGAGGAGCTAGAGAAAGTACCCAAGGAGCTGAAGGGGTCTGCAACCCTATAGGAGGAATAACAATATGAACTAACCAGTACCCCCAGAGCTTGTGTCTCTAGCTGCATATGTAGCAGAAGATGGCCTAGTTGGCCATCATTGGGAGGAGAGGCCCTTGGTCTTGCAAAGACTATATGCTCCAGTACAGGGGAATGCCAGGGCCAGGAAGCGGGATGGGTGGGTTGGGTAGCAGGGCATGGGGAGGGAATAGGGGGCTTTGGGGATAGCATTTGAAATGTAAATGAAAAAATTCTAAGAAAAAATTGTTTAAAATTTTTAAAAAAATTAAAAAATAAATAAGGCTGCTATGAACATAGTAGAGCATGTGTCCTTGTTATATATTGTAGTATCTTTTGTGTATATGCCCAGGAGTGGTGTAACTGGTTCCTCAGATAGAACTATTTCCAATTTTCTCAGGAATCGCCAGACTAATTTCCAAAGTGGTTTTACCATCTTGCAGTCCCACCAGCAGTGAAGGAGTGTTCCTTTTTCTCCACATCTTCGCCAACATCTGCTGTCAACCCTGCGTGGAATCCCAGGGTTGTTTTGATTGCATTTCCCTGATGACTAAGGATGTTGAACGTTTTTTTTTTTTTTTTTTTTTTTTTTTTTTTTAAGTGCTTCTCAGCCATTTGAGATTCCAAACAAAAATATATAGCGGGAGGGATGAGGAACTGGGGGTACCCACTGGAGGTCCCAGACACCAGAGAAATATGAGGCTCCCAGGACCCAAAAGGGATGACTTTAGCCTAAATGTGCAGAGAAGGGAGAGATAGAGCCTGTTGAGACCACCTCCAGTAGATTGGTAACCGTCCCTGGTCCCAGAAACGTTACTGTCCAAAGGAAGAACAGGGACAAAAAAAAAAAAAAAATGGAACAGATATGGAACAGGAAGTCCCAACCAGGGACTTCCCCACCTAGGGATCTATCATCATGTCTGCAGACACCAAACCCAATACTGTTGTCATAGTCAAAGGTGCTTGCTGACAGGAACCTGGTGTGGTGTTTCCTTGGGAGCTCCAGCCAGCAACCGACCAATGCAGATGTGGATGCTTGGAGCTTAACATCAGACTGAGCTCAGGGAAGGACTAGAGGAGCAGAGGCAGATTGCAACCCCACTGGAAGAACAACATAGACTGACCTGACCACCCAGTTCTCCCAGGGTCTAAATGACCAACCATGGAGTGTGCTTGAAGGGATCCAAGGCTCCAGATACAAATGTACCCAAGAATGACCTTGCTTGTCAGCAATGGGAGAGGAGGCCATTGGTCTCAGGGACGTTTGATGCCCCAGTGTAGGGGGAAGCTGGAGTGGTGGGGCGGGAATATGTGGGTGGGTAGGGAGCACCCTCATACAAGCAAAGGGGAGAGGGGCGGGCAGATGTGGCATGGGAGGATTGATGGATGATTGACTGCGAAGTGGAACATCATGGGATGGAAGTTTGGTGGAGGGGGGCAGGCAACCAGGAAGTGGGATATCATTTGAGATATAGACAAATGGAATGATTAATACAAATAAAGTTACTGCCTCTAACTCATTACTTGTTACAAATTGTTCCAGCTTATTCATATCTCCCTGGTTTAATATTCTAGATCACACATATTTATAAATTTATTCCTTTATCCTGCATTTTTCAACTTTTTTGAAAACAAATTTTTAAACTATGTTCTAATGGTTCTTTAAATGATATTTATTGTAATCTTTCCCCAATGACCAAAGCTTTCTCTAATTTAGTAACTTGGGTCTGCTATGTATTTGATAAATATATAAACTTTTACTTATAATCATGAAGGAATCTTATAATTCATGTAAGATCACTGAATGCATATTGCACAAAGTGAATGCACATTAGAAGATTTCAGGTAAAAGATATCTGGGAATATACATACTTAATTTGTACTCTAAAACTCTCAAGATAAGTGGTCAGGATTCGTATCTCATGGTTACTACTGGAACTACTGTAGAAAAAAATCAATATCATATATTCTTCTAGCAGCTTAGGATAAGTACAAAAATCTGAAAAATTTCATCTAAAAATACGAGCTGAGTACAGTTGGCATTATCTTCCATCTCTCTCAGAAAATTAAAAAAAAAAAAAAAGAGCGAGACCATGGGTCCATTTTGCATAGTCCTTCACTTGATGCCTCATCACATGCCCTCCAGATCCAAGGCAAGCTTATCAGGTAGACAACACTTCCTACAGCTCTAGCTCCATCTCCAATAGTGTCTATTTTATGTTTTATATTTATTTTTCAGAAAATAGGAATTTTTAAATTCCAACTGAGTTTATCCACAATGAGCTCATTATTGACCAAGAGTTCAAATTAAAATTCAAATATAAGGTAAAACAAGGCTAAATGAAGTTTATCTATGTATGTCACTTGAAATATTTTACTTTGATTTGGAACCATTTGGAATTGAGGGGAACTGAGAAGTTAGGATGAGCAAAGTTAACTACTCTACACCTTTCAACAAAATAGAAAATAAAATGATTAAGGTATCCCTCATTGATGTCCTAGCAGAAAACACAGAAGTTAGCTAGCCTTTTTCTGATATTAATCCCCATATACTTGCATTCCCTTAATAGTTCAGTTTCTTCTATCCTCCCACTTCTTTAAAATTATTTTGTTCTTTGCTATCTATCTATCTATCTATCTATCTATCTATCTATCTATCTATCTATCTATCTGGTCTATATTTGTATGATTTCATCCTTTACATTACTCCCTCCATGTCTTTCCATATTCACACACTTCACCTTAGAGTTATGGCCTCTTTTTCTTTAATTATTACATTACTCTATGTATATACATTATAAATATGAATAAATATTTACATATATCTAGATGAATTGTTTTAGAGTCACTTATATGTATTTATATCACACTTTGTATAGGATAACCAAATAAGGCATCTTCCTACAGGAAGACTGATTCTCTTTGTCTTTGAAGTCATTAGTTGCAAGGTAAACTCTATCTAGGAATAGAGTTTTGTAGGAATTCCCTTATCTATGGTGGCATGTAAACTGGTGATGTTTAAAACACTCATTTTGTTGAGATTTCATTAGTGCAGCTTTCTTCCCTATCACATAGAAAAAGCACAATATTTCAGCAGATATCCAGATTCTAGAGATCTTACACTCTTTCCCCACACTCTCCTGCAATGTTCACTGATTCTTAGGTGCAGAGGCTGTGTTGTTCATTTATCTATTTTAGCTTAGCATCCCTTTGTCCATTGCTCTCTGAATTTGAATGAATGTGGCTTGTTCCACTGATATGTTTGCTTTAAAAAGAAGCTTCTTTAATAAGGAGTAGCAGATGATACTGATCTGCTTAAGGATGAGTTATAAATATAGTTAGAGACAGAGAAAGTGCCTGTTGGAAAAGCAACAGTGAGTAGGTTCTCCTCTAGTTTCCATGACCTCAACAGCTACTGGTACCTGGCTAGGATACAGTCTCAGACATGAACACACACCTGTTCATTGGTCCTTAAATCCAATTATAGAACTGTTTGCTAGTCCCAAGATATAAATGGTAGTACTGCACTTTTGGGGATCTCATGCCATGATGTGATTCGGTACATCCACATCATAGTTAGACAGACTTAATTGCTGTCTCTATTAGCACATTGTATAGCATCTTCAGGTACTTGGGAAAGAGGTTTCTGAGACAGATCTAGTTTGATACCTGCTACTTTTATGTATTATTTTGCTCTGAAATAATTTTATGGATTGTACTCTTCAAACCAAAATTTTTAAAAAAGATGCTGAATTAAATAAGGCTCAAGACTCAGAGGGATAGTCATTGGATGAGATGTCCAACAGTGAAGAGAGGGAATTTCTGGAGTCCACCTCCAGTAGAAAGACAGGGCCTTGGGTGGAGGGATGGGATTGTCTTTAAGTTGTCATCTTGGCATCTTTGTTTAGAGGGATTTCAAGTCTAAGTGCTGATTTCTGGGCTTGGTTGTTTTGTTCCTTGGTTTCTGTTTCCTCTCTGAGTTTTCTGAGAGTATAATAGTTTATTGCTTGTCTTCCTGGCCTGCTCAGCTGCTGTGCTCATAGGAAGTGCCTGCTGGTGTTGGAGGTTGGATAACTGGATTGAGTCAGGGGAATGAAGGTTGGAGGGAAAGTCTTTGTGATCCACTAGGGATGGGGTCAGAGAAGAAAGGGCAACCACAGTCAATTTCCCCCTACGAGGCTGGGGGTATAGGATCTCTGGAGTATTAGGAGAGTATTAGGTCTACAGTCAGCCTCCTTCTTGCCATGGAACAAGTGGTCCTTGAGTTAGCACAGGGTACTTGCTGGAATAGGGATCTGGGACAAAGCAACAAAGTAAGGAGAGAGGTTGTAAAGGGATAGTTTGTGGGATCCATGGGAGATGTGGGCAGGATGGTGGGGAGGCTTCTTCTGGTGTTTTGTTGCAGCACTGGGGATGAGACTGGAAGAACAGAGAGAAAAGAGAAAACCCGAAGGCAGCCTACCTGGTATTCTGGTAGTCATGACCTATGACTTAGCGGGGCTTACTTGCTAGAGTTGACGTCTGAAACACAGTGAGGAGTAAGGGGTGCCAGATTAGGAGGGCATGATCTGTGGGGATCTGCAGAGGATGTGGGATGTGGGAGGAAAGGCTTTAGTTAGCGTTGTTTCAGTGCTAGGGACAAGACTGGTTTGTTTGTATTTCTATTAGGATTTTTTTCCATGTCCTGTTTGTTTTATTTTGATCATTTTTAAAATTACTCTTTTGAATTCTGTGTGGGATTTAATTTAATTCGCCCCCTAAATATGGAGATGGTGCATCTGGACAATTTATATTGTCTAATTTTGTTATGTTTCTTATGATTCTGTCTTGTGACTCCTTCAGCTTAGATAATTAGCATGTTCAAGTTGAACTAGGGCGTAGTAATTTTTTCACCTTTTCCTGGGATTACAATTCAGTACTTCAACCCTCAGTACATATGTCTAGGATACCAGGTGAATTCTTCAGCATCATGAAGAACCGAAACAACTACAAGTAATACAGGGGACCCTTATTAAATATAGTGATAGCAAGTTAAACATTGCCATGCCTTCAATTCTAATAACTCCAATGGAATAAAGGACCCAGGATGGTATGGTTTATGCTAAAATATTATCTAAAATATATGTTAAAATCAATATGTGACTGAATAGGAAATAAATTCATTGTAAGTAGGGTATCAGAAGAGGAGTTGAGAGAAAATAAAGAGAAAGAAAGACAACTATAGCTATGTTAGAAAAAAAAGAGAATGAGGTAAACAAATACAGTCCTATCATCTAAAGCAATGCCAGTATTCCAGAAACTGGAGAGGTCCTGACTCAGACCAAACTTTATTTACCCTTTTAGTCTACTAAGTTCAACATCAATATTAACTGAGTCTTGTTCTATGTGCTCACTTGCCTGCCTAAAGCTGTCAGCTATAACCATGAGTCCACTTACCAGTCACAAGCCTTACCTATCTTCACCCTGCCTTTCTTTGCCTGTTTGGGTTGGTCAAAGAAGTCACCACCACCTTAGTGATATTCTATTTCTGTTCATCTTCATGCTATTTTCTATGCCACCAGAAATGTGTTTCATGGGTAGATCATGGGTATTGTAACTGACATAGCATTCAGTTTCTAGAAACTATACAAGGCTGTGGGTAAGCTTTACACAAGTATGCTTCATACTCTGGTATCTTTTAAGTTCTTGCTACTGCTCATTTGTCTTCTAGGGAGCTATAAGTGTCACCATAGGTTTTGGATTACACCATATTTTCATTATGAAAATCACTACAGAATTTTTTTCCTTCCAGTTAGAGGCACTGTGGAGGTTAGATATTAGAGGCCACTCCCTCACCATAAAGTATGATGGAAATAGAAGTTGCATACATTTTTATTTGCAAATTTAAGCTCTACTTACATCTTATGTACTCGTTGATCATAAATCAAAATTAAAAGAACACATTTTCTGTGTATGTCATTAGATAATGTCAAAATACTTATTTCTGTCATTTAATTATTCACAAATATTAGCAATGCTTTAAAACAGATAATACTATATAGTTGTCATTGTACTGTAACATGTTTGGTTACTTTACAACCTTGTTGGAAATTACTTCTTGTACACACATTAGCATTGTTCTCACTTTTGTGAAAGCTTATGACATATTACATCAAATGCATGTAGTATAATTCATTCATGCAATTCTGTATTCTATTCTATCTAAAATTACATTATTTCAACATTAAAATGCATAGCTTTAAAACTTTTATTCAATTCTTGAGTATACCTGTAGATTAATTTCTTAGACACATGATTCAATAATCAAATGTGATAAAGGTATAGTTTCTTTTTACACATCTTATAGTCTGAACATTCACTATCATCACTGATGTGAATCCCACTTATTTCAAATATTAAATTACTGGAAAGTTCACTAATAAGACATTTTAAGACAAGGAATTTCCAAAGATACCCTTGAGTTTGTTTTCTGTTGTCGATATACTGCTGGCCTATACCTTTCCTTATTTTAGATTTTTTTTATTAGATATTTTCTTTATTTACATTTCAAATGTTATCCCCTTTCCTGGTTTTCCCTCGGAAAACTCCCTATACCCTTACCCCTCCCCCTGCTCACCAACCCACCCACTCCTGCTTCCTGGCCCTGGCTATACCCTTAAGAGTAGTTTGTTTTCCCAATGAGTCTTCCTGGGAGAAAATTGGGATATTTGTTTAAGCAGGATGTTTGCAAAACAACTGAGTTTAAACAAGAGAGCAGTGCATGCCGACAGGCCCAGACTGCTGTTTTCTTGCCTTAGAAGACCGGGTAATCACACACCCACATGATGAGATCACCTACTAATATTAGGTGGCCACTCCCTTATTTTCCCTGTGCAAAATAAACATTGAGTACTCAGGGGTTACCATGTCTCCATCAGAGCACGTACTCCCCTGGTTCCCAACTTTTCTTCTACTTTGTGTTTATCTTTCTTTTTATTTTTAAAAATATTTCTTTTATTTTGGGAATTATAATATAATTACATCATTTCCCCATTCATTTTCTTCCTTCTAGACTCTCCGATATATTCCTCCTATTTCTTCCAGATCCATGGTTTATTTTTCATTGTTAGTGCATGCATATATGTGCTTATATATGCATCTAAATATAACCTACCTGGTCTGTGTAACATTACTTGTATGTATGTTTTCAGTGTTGAGCATTTGGTGTTGGACAACTGATGGGTATGCTGTTCTTTGATGAAGGCCATTCTTTCCACTCTTAGCATTCCTTAGTGTCTTGTAGCTGTTTATAAAGGATGAGGCCTCATGGTCTTTCCCCCATCTACTTAGGCGTATTTATTGACATTGTCCTTGTTTAGCTCATATTTAGGCAGTTCTATTAGTGAGACTTTATGGGGATAGTTCCTGAAATTGCCAGGAAACATATTCTCACAGTAAATTTCCCATTCTCTGGCTCTTACAATCTTCTGCTCCTTTTCCATAATGGTCCTTGGGACTGTTTTTCTTTCTTAATCTCCTCACAATCACAGTCAGTTCACTAGACTCAGCAGCACTAGACATGGAAGAGGTGAGTGATGCCTCAAGAAAGGAAGATAGTAGAACATGGATAAGAAAATCACAGGATGAATACTGGACAGAATGGTTTAAGCAGTGATGTTTGTAGGGAGATGAAAAAGATATGTGAAAAACAGTATGGATACCTAATATTTTGTAATCCAACTTATACAAGATGAGAGATAGAAGGGGGTCATCTGTATTGCTGAGTAATGATGCAGGAAGTATGGGTTATTGAGCAAAACTCCCAGTGCTGGGTAGTGGATACCTTCTTGTGAGCTGTTGAATTGGGACTCCAGAAACTCTCAAAACAATACAGGATGTTACTATTCCTCTTGGATGCCAATCCACCAGAACTACCTGATCTCTATGAAAGTCTTCCTATGTGGGATATGAAGAAATAGCTTAGTCTCCATTTGGTACAGATTTAAACAACTTCCAGTGTAGGAAATAATAACTTAAATCAGTCACAAATTCACTGTCTTAATTAACACATAATTTATCACCCAATATCTGGTAGATGATAGTAAAATGTAGTAATTCATGTCCTCAGAGTTAAGTAATAATTACACTGTCTCAGATAAATAATTTTCATAACTTTCTCCCATCCTCATTTCAGAAAGAAAAGAAGGTGAAAACTGAAAGTTAGAAAACTCTATCCTCTCCTCTCCTCCCCTCTTCTCTCCCCTCCTCTCCCCTCCCCTCCCCTCTCTCCTC
>NC_034599.1:85554832-85567236 GCF_900095145.1 Mus pahari
TGTGTGTGTGTGTGTGTGTGTGTGTGTGTGTGTGTTTTCAAAGGCTCAAGAACTGCATTCATCCTCCTTGAGGGAATATTTTATTTTCAGAGAAACTGCTATACAACAGGACACCAAGAAAATAAATTTATTTGCAACTTCTATATTAGTAATGGTTCTCTGGAGTTACAGAACTTATGGGATGTCTCTATAAATTACAGGGATTTATTGTGACTTATAGTCTGTTGTTCAACTAGCTGAACAATGGGCAGGTGTGGACTGGAAGTCCAAGAATCTAGTAGTTGCTCAGTCCCATGAAGTTAGTTGCTTAAGCTAGTCTTGTGTAGAAGTGGGTTCCAACAGATGTGCTAAGATGTAAGTGCAAGCAGTCAAAGAAGAGTGAATCTTCCTTCTTCCAGTGTCCTTATAGGCCTCCTGCAGAAGGTGTAGCCCAGATTAAAGGTGTGTATCACCACGCCTGGATCTGAAACTTGCTTTTTTCACAGGCTGACCTTAAACTCAGGGATCTGCTTGTCTCAGTGTCCTAGAGTTAAAGGCATGTACTACCTTGCCTGGGCCTAAGATGTTCATGGTCACTTTGCCCCAAGATCTCCATGTCAAGATCCAGGTCAGAAACCTTTATTTCAGCCTCAAGATCTGTATCACAGGTGTGCCCTTCATTTCAAGATTGTAGTTCATTCCAGATGTAGTCAAACTGACAACCAAGAATAGTCATCACAATCCATCCCTTGTGAACTTGATGTAAATCATATTTCATGTCCAAATGAAAACAATAAGCAGGTCATAAATATGTCCAACATGATATAACTATCTTTCATATAATTGCAAACATATTGTAAATTTAGAATAGGTCAATGTCTCTTGGAAAAATCCTTTTAGTCTCTCACCTTAAATACCAATTGATATTATGTCCAATGATGTTTAAGAAATTGGAAATAAACACAAGTATCTATACAAATGTGTTCTTAGCAAAATAAAACAGAAGCATTCATTGCACTTATAATCCTGTTTCTACAAATGATCACGTGGCCTTAGATGACATTTATAACTAACTTCCTCTGTTACCTATTCTTCACTCCTGTAATCACCTTTTTTTATCAGAGGGGTGACTCATTGTTCATTGTTGATTGGGCTATGCCCTTTGTCATCTTGCTTAGATTAGGCTGTTGTAGTTTCCCATTGACTTTAATCACAGGTCATGGTAGTACTAAGAGATACCCATGATAATATGGATCAGTGTATCATGATGGACAACAGAGAATGCTTTCTCAACAAATAATAATAAAAAATAGAAAGTGAGTCTACCATAGGACCCAGAAATTCTTCTTCTAGGAAGAGATTCAAGGACACTGAAGCCGTGGTCTTAGGTAGAAGTCTGAACTTCTGTGCTTGCATCATTCAAACATTCACAACAGGCAAGACTTGGCAATGGAATAAATGGATGTGTCTATTCCCAGAAGTGAAAGTATAAAGTCAATTTAAATGTTTAATCTGAGGTGAACTTAGGTAAAGAAAACACACCATAGGCATGAGTGGGTGGGTGGGTGAGGGAGCACCCTCATAGAGGCAGGGGAAGGGAGAAGGGGATAAGTGATTATGGAGGGGAAACTGGGAAGATAACATTTGAAAATAGTCAATAAAAAATAAGGAAAATAAAAAAGAAAACACATCATAGACAGTGGGAGAAAATGTCAGGTATTAAAAGAGCATACTAGCTTGTTCCTTCAGCACATTTGTTTGGAATATCCCTTTATATTCTTTTATGCTGAAGTTATATTTATCTTTGATGTTAATATGTGTTTCTTGTATGCAGCAGGAGGATATATCATATTTTTGAACCCATTCTTTTACTTTGTTTTTTATTGAATTGAAATTATTGATGATGAGAAATATAAATGAACAGTGTTTATTGATTTCTGTTATGTTATTTTTGTTGTTGGTGGTGGTGTGATGGTGGTGATGTGTGTGTGTGTCCCTATTTTGATGTGTTGTTTTGGGATTATTTATTCATTATCTATTCATGAATATGATTAACCTATTTAGGTTAGAACTTTTCTTCTAGCACCTTCTGTAGGCTTTGTAGATAGATATTACTTAGATTTTTTTTAAAACATGAAATGTCTTGATTTCTCTGGCTTGCCATCTTTGGTCTCTTACACAGATGAATATCTGTCCGAGCCCCACTGCTTCCGTAATTAATCTATTAAGTCTGACTTTATATAATACTTGGTGATTTTTCCCTTGTAGTTTTTATATTTCTCTGTTATGCATGTTTATTGCTTAGACTACTAGGTGACAAGGATAGTGTCTTTTCTTGTCAAGTTGATTCAGTGGTTCTGTTTGTGTCTTGTACCTTGATAGACATCTCTTTCTTTAGGTTAGAGAAATTTTCTTCTATGATTTTGTTGAAAATATTTTCTGGGCCCTGGGCTTATTCTCCCTTTAATATAATCCCAGATTTCTTTGATATTCTGTGTCAGATATTTTTAGATTTAATGTTTTCTTTAATCAAAGTATCTAGTTTTTCTTCTGTGTCATCAGTGCTTCTATCTCTTATGTTCTGTTGGTGAGGCTTGCCTCTAAGGTTTCTATTTGAGTTCCTAAATTATTTGTTTCGAGATTTCCCTCAGTTTGGGTTTTCTTTATTGACTATACTTCCACTTAGGTCTTGAGATGTTTATTAATTTCCTTGTTAAGGACCTCTATCATAGTTATAAAAGTTATTTTAAGGTCCCTGTATTATGCTTCAGCTGTATTGAAATTCTCAGGGCTTACTGTGCTCCAGTGGAGATATATATATATATATATATTGTCATGGCTATTACTGCATTTTTATACTTGCATCTGGGTACCTGGGTTTGACAAGATTATAATTCCATGTGCTGATATCTGGTCTTGTTTTTGTTCCTTATTTATTGTGCTTTGGTTTGGTTTTGCAAGCTCTTTTGTTCCACTGTTTCTGTTGCTCTCTCTAGCTCTAAGGAGATTGTGATGGCTGTACATTGCCTGGTTTGGAAACTTTTCTGTGATCCTGCTAGGTGTGGCCATTGGGGGGTTCTTGTTAAATGTGTTTCTAGGAATTGGGGTCTGACACTTAAGAATGAATATGGGCCTGGAAGGTGTATGGCTTGGTGGGACCACAGGAAGTAGATAGCAGGATGTTCCTCCAGGATCTTCTGGGAATATGAGAAGGGAGTAAGAAAAGTCCACAGCAAGTAGTTGTATACAGAGCTATCGATGAGATTGAGAGACAGATTTAGAGGAAAGGATAGAGAGTGGGGATCTGAAGCTTCTCTGCTCTACTTCCTTGGAACTCTGGCATCTTTGCCTAGTGTTTCCAGGGATTGCTTAGTGCAGTCTAGAATAAAGCAATGAGTTGTATGAAGGAAGGTTGGAGATGAAGATATGTGTGTTCCACTAGTGATTGGGGCAGTGAGGGAGGCTGGGGCAGGTGGTCTGCTACAGAGTTGGGGATAAAATTAGGGGATTGGATTTGGAAGAGAGGAAGACGAGATGAAGATATCCAGTTAGCTTACCTGCTTCCTATCCAGAGTGTCAACTTTTATTCTAAGCTGCCTAATTTATCAGAAAAAAACAAAATTCATTTTCTTATCATTGCTTTGAACTTAATTGTAATAAAAATAATAAAGTCACTATTAGAAGAAAGTATGGTAGTCTCGTCTGTGACTTTTACCTCATATCAAACTAACATCATTTCTTTTTGACAATTGCTAAGGAAAACAACAATGCTAACATATGGTCTTTGGGGGACCAAAATCTTTTCTTTTCAAGAAAAATGTTTATTTATTATGCTGAAACTTAGCATATCCAACCTCTGCAGTGCTCTTAACTCTAGTAGAATGTTACTCTACTGAACTTCCAGATAAGCAGTTGATTTGGGGACCATATAAGGTTTCAAAATTTGATATTATAACTCAATAACCATGCAAGATTAAAAACTACTTAATCATCTCTATGCTGATATTCTTGTTTATTCAGTAGTATTGAGATATTTATGTCAAATATTGAAATTTCAACAAAGATTAACATACAATAGTTCTGTTATATGTGCTGTCTCATTTTTGGACTCAACATTAATTCTTTGATTGCATCTGTCCTTTCAACTGTAACATGAATATGTTGCTCAGAGTTAAAAATAACAAGGACAATAAAAAAGGAAAACAAAGGAGAAGATATATTACTGATACATACTGCCAGAAGTTTTTAATAGCCTATGAGGGGAGATAGGGAAGGGTAATGAAAAGGGTAAATAGACCAAGGATTAAAAGAGATCCCATAGAGGACTCTAATTATTCAGGTGGTGCATGAGAAAAGTTGTAGTGGCTTGATGGAGAAATACCTCAGATATGTTTGAACACTTACACCCCAGGGGACAGTGCTTTGGGGGAGGGTATGGGACTTTTTGGAGGGGCCACCTTTGTAGAGGAAGTACTTCACTGGGGGAAAGAAGGCTTGGAGGGAATAGAACCCTTTCCCACTCATTTTGCTATGTTTCCTGTGTGTTGATAAAAATGTGTTGATCCACCTTCCTGCTCTTCTGTCATGCTTTTACCACTGTTATGACTTCTCCATCTAAGACCATAAACAAAATTAATTTTGCAAGTTACTTCTGGTCATGGCATTATATCATAGCAACAGAAAAGTAACAAAAGCAAAGGTTGTAAGTAGAGATAAAGTGAATATATATATATATATATATATATATATATATATATAGAGAGAGAGAGAGAGAGAGAGAGAGAGAGAGAGAGGTATAGGTATAGATATATTGCCAATAGATCAAACAGCATGTGTGGGATGAGTGAATGACATCGATGTGGCATGGAGGAGAATGAGATTGATGGCCATGTGTTCATACACAGGTAGAAAATACCTGCTAGTATTTGAGTAAATTACTGTGTAGCTTCTTCTGCTTTTAAATATAGATTCTTCAGGAAATTCAATGCTGATGAAAGCAAAATACATCCTAGGGATATTTGTAGGAGATTACAAAAAAAAGTTTGCCTGTTATAGAAATATATTTGTGTAGGTCTTATTTATAATTAAGGAAAAACATGGTCAAATAAAGACAGTAACAATTTACATAAAATAAATGTTAGTAGAATTTATTATAGTGACACCTCTTCCTCAACATAAAGGACTAGTGATGGAACAAAAGCAGTAAAAAACTGACTATCCATCCATTATGTGTCTGTATAAAACTTGTCTAGGAAACACATACCATTGTGTGTTGTTGTAAGAAGTATAGAGAGATGTCATGTGCAACTACTGAGAGAACACTCTTAATCAATGACAAAAATTCATGATTATGGAATGTACTCTTATAAAATAAATATTTATAAGCCTTGAAAGTCCTCCAAAGAAGAATAATTAAGTTGCAAATAGGAATGATTTGATATATTGTGACATATACACTTAACAAAATATACCCCGATCTCTTATTTACATAGTAATCATAGTAGTTCATTTGAGTAAAAACTTAATCATGCTCTATAAGATTTTTTATTCTATGTACCTTAGTTCTGCTAAGATACATGTTAACATAAAATATTTTTCTCCTCCTCACCTCTTTTTCTTCTCTTTCTGATCCTCCATTTTATAACCAAATATTACCTTTCAAATGTGACAGGAGTGTTAAAATTGATGAGTTTTAATTTGTAACTGCACTGAATAAACAACATTTGAAGTTTTGTTTTAAAGTTATTCCCTCTAAACCTGAGGGACTTTTTATTGTCCATTACCTTATGGCATATTTCTCAGCAGTTGTCTTTCTGAAGGACTTTAAATTGAGGAAAACTGGATTTATAGAGAATTAGAAATTCCATTCCATAAATTAAAAATAGTCTTGACAAGAACTGTATTGCATGCCCTTTCAACAGATTCTTTTTTTTTTCTTTTTTAGGAACCTACATTTGAATAACATACAGAAGAATTTTACACTACATAGTAAAAACTCATCTGTCCAAAAGTATCATGGATATAGTTTATTATCTGGTAGTTAATAAAATTAGGTTTGCCTCAAATAGTATTTTTGTCATTTGTTTTAAAAAACAAACTCCACCAGAGACATTACTTCAGTGTCTACTGACTCACAGGTATAAGAGTGGGCACCTGGGTTCTACCTCTTATATGCCTTCATCTTATGTAAGTGGAAGAAATTGTTTAATGCACATTTGATACAGGAAATTGACCCTTTATGTACACCTAAAATTTAGGTTAAGATGCTGACTGGAGTGGTTAAAGGAGCTATAATGCTAGAGAGACTACACATTCAATTCCAACTTCATCCCCTTTTCTTCTCTTTAAAAAGCATGTACTTAAGTGCTGTGAGGCATTATTTGGTTTTTTGAAAAACCACATTTAGTGACACACTCATAGGACTGTATTGATTATTCAAATAAGATTGTTGTAGCAACAGAGGCAGTATCATCTGAGAAAGCTCCGTTGTATATTAAAATCTATTTGTTGTTTGGACGTTTACAAGGTGGCAGACTTTTTCAAATTAGTTATTCTGTCTGTAACTTAAGCACCCATCCCTTCACAAGAGCTGGGTGAAATTTGTCATAAAAGTAAAGGTGCCTAAATTCTAAAAATTTTTCCAAGTTTATGTTTGGACATTTTAAGAAAGCAATACCCAAATAAATTAGAATGGTATTTTTGATTTTTCATTATTTTGCAATTAGAATTCTTTAAATTCATCCATCAGCTGTGCACTTTTTCTATATTTTTCTTGGCACTTAAGACTATTGAAGTCCACTTTCTCAAAATTTAATATTCTCAAATAAAAGCTTAAAGTTATAAAATGTGCTTAAACATCCCGTTGAATAATTTTTTAATGTTAACAATTCAGAAATAAAATGTGATTTTATAAAAGAGAATGAGTAAAACTTCCTTCTAAAATCAAACAAGAACAACAACAAACATATGGTCGATGTACTGTTTTATAGTGTAGAGAAGACTACTGGCCATCTAAGAAATACCAAACTTTTGATCTGGGACAGTTGAAAGAAAATATAAGTATTTAACATGTTCATCATATTTCAAGGTTCTTAACCTGTAGAACCACTCCACATATATATGTGATTTGCCAGCATTAAATGATTCAACATAAACCTGTCAGGAGGAGGCTACAGGAATATCTTCATTAATACTCCATACTTCTCTCATTCCAAAACGGAAGGAATCTGCTCTTATTCCCAATTTTCTATCTTAGTTCCTTTTATGGTGTTGTGAAGTATGATGGACCAAAAGCAACTTTGAGAAGACAAGGTTGATTTGGTTTACATAGTCCATCATCAAGGAAACTGAGGCAGGAATTAACGGAAGCAGCTTGGAGCAGAAACCTTGGAAAGATGATACTCACTGGCTTGTTCTCTCTGGATAGTTCAACTAGCACTTTTTATATATCCCAGGTCCACCTGTCTAGGGATGTACCACCTACAGTGGTCTGAGCATGCACAGATGCCTAACATATAGGTCCATAAGTCAATCTAATTGAGGAAATTCTCAAACTGAGTTTCTTTCTTCCCAGGTGCTTCAGATTGACAATGAAAAGTAGCTATCAGAAACGTATATAAGCCAAATTTATAGAAAATATAAATATATCTGAAATACATCAAAAGCCTTCATGCTTTGAATTATAAAATAATAAACTCATAAGACCACAAAGTATAGAGTATGAAAATAAAGAGTATAAGTATAAATACTTTTCTACTTATGTTTTATTCTTTTAGCTACATAAGAAAAATAAATGGTCATCAAATTTTGAATTTTGATTTATTTTTGAGATATCATTAGGCAGCAACAAACCAGCTCTTAGGACACATGAGGTCAGTATTCTGTGTTACCAATGCTTGTGGATAGACTTATTCAATATACAAATATATACATATAAACAACAATATACTTAGTATATGCTTAACAAGTTGTTATTATATCTGCTTTATGTTTTTTTTCCAATATAGAGAATTATAATTGGACTGAACAGATTCATGATAGGCTATCTAAGTTGTGCTATTTAGTAAGTTAGGTTATTAAAGGCTTTGCCACTTACAGATATTATAATTGAGGAATATATGTACAGATAATAAGCAAGAGAAAATTATCAAAAACAGTTCACATTCTTAGTACTCAAAGAATAAAGAGAATATGGATTAATAACACTATACAGTTATAAATATGTAAGAAACCACTTTGTTGAGTCTTGTGATAGTTCAAAGGAGACAATGGGCTAGAGACTAGCCTTTTTATGCGTTACTGAGCTACAAAGGTAAAACTACCAGTAATAACCCAAGTATTGCAGCCTGGTATATAAACCATGAAAGATGATGGGGTAGGGAAGCACAGAAAGATCTCATCACCAATAACACTGAATTATAAACAAAGGTTATTGGGTGTTTATGGTTTACAGTACATGGTTAGAGAACACCCAAAGGAAAGGAGGAAATGCCATAGAAAGAGATTCTGACATATGAGGCAAGAAAACACACACAAGAGTAGATGGGAATTCATCTTATGGTCTCAGCATTTATTTCACTTGAGTTCTTTCATAGTACAGATAAGATCCTAGGCTCAATTGCCAGAGCAATATTAACTAGGTGTGCAAACAGATACCTGTAATCCAACACTAAAGAAATAGAGGCAGGAATCTCCATCTGCACCTGGAGCTGATCCTATGACAAAGCACCCAGAGCTGATAACCATAGCGCTCCATACTCAAATACCATCAGGAGAGAGCTTGTCTCCAAGGAATGCCAACACATCAATGAGCACATGTAAGACCACCACTTCTGCTCAATTCTGAGCCCAAGAGGGACCCACCAAGAGCCATCAGGAAACAGGAACCAAGGAAGAGACACGGACAGGATCCTTCCAATTTCCATCTGCACCCCAGAGCTGACCCTGTCCCACAGCTCTCCATACCCAAATTCCTCCTGGAGAGAATTGGTTTCCAATGAGTACTGACATACAGTTATGCAGGAGGGACAAACCACAGTCAGAGACAGCAAGACCAGCTAACACCAGAGATAACCAAATGGCAAGAGGCAGGGCCAAGAACATAATCCTCAGAAACCAAGACTACTTGGAATCATCAGAATCCAGTTTTCCCACCACAGCAAGCCCTGGATACTCAAAATACAAGACATGCAAAACTCTGATTTAAAGTCACATCTCATGCTAATGATAGGGGACTTTAAAAAGGACAAAAATAACTCCCTTAAAAAAATTCAGGAGAACACAGGTAAACAGCTCAAAGCTCGTAAAAAGGAAACAGAAAACTCACTTATAGAATTACAGGAAAACATAACCAAAAAGGAGAAGGAATTAAACGAACCCTTCCAGGATCTAAAAATGGAAGTAGAAACTAAAGAAATCACAAGGAAAACAACCCTGGAGATCACCTAAGAAAGAGATCAGGAGACATAGATGTAAGCATCACCAACAGAATACAAGAGATAGAAGAGAGAATCTCAGGTGCAGAAGATATCATAAAAAACATTGACACAACAGTCAAAGAAAATGCAAAATGCAAAAAGCTCCTAACCCAAAACACCCAGGAAATCCAGGACAGAATGAGAAGACTAAACTTAAGGAAAATAGTTATAGAAGAGAGTGAAGATTTCCAACTTAAAGGGGTATTAAATAACTTAAACAAAATCATAGAAGAAGACTTCCTTAACCTAAAGAAAGTAAAGAGCATGAACATACAAGAAACCTATAGAAGTACAAATAGACTAGACCAGAAAAGAAATTTCTTCTGTCACATAATAGTTAAAACACCAAATGCACTAGTCAAAGAAAGAATCGTAAAAGCAGTAAGGGAAAAAGTTCAAGCAACATATAAAGGCAGACCTATTAGAATTACAACAGACTTCTCACCACAGGCTATAATGCCAGAAGATCCTGGACATATGTCATACAGACCGTATGAGAACACAAATGCCAGCCCAGGCTACTATTCCCAGCAAAACTCTCAATTAACACAGATGGAGAAACCAAGATATTCCATGACCAAAACCAAATTTACCCAGTATCTTTCCATAAATCCTGCCCTACAAAACTCTTAACACAATGAGGGAAAGAATACCTTAGAAAAAGCAAGAAAGTAATCTTGCAACAAATCAAAAAGAAGATAGCCACACAAACATAATCCCCCCTCTAAAAACAAAATTAACAGGAAGCAACAATCACTTTTCCTTAATATATCTTAACATTAATGGACCCAATTTACCAATAAAAAACATAGAAAAAAAAGACTAGATACAAGAACAGGACCCAGAATTTTGCTGTATACAGGAAACTCAGTGTCAAAGACAGGCACCTCAGAGTAAAGGGCAGCGAAAACAACTTTCCAAGGAAATGGTCCCAAGAAACAAGGTGGAGAAGTCATTCTAATATCAAATAAAAGCAACTTGCAACCAAAAGTTATCAAAAAGGATAAGGAAGGACGTTTCATACTCATCAAAGAAAAAATCACCAAGAACTCTCAATTCTGAACATCTATGCTCCAAATGCAAGGCTTCATAAAAGAAGCTTTACTAAAGCTGAAAGCACACACTGCACCTCACACAGTAATAGTGGGAGACTTCAACTCCCCACTCTCATCAATGGGCAGATCATAGAAACACAACTAAACAGAGAAACAGCAAAACTTACAGAAGTTAAGAACCAAATAGATTTAACAGATATCTACAGAACATTTCACCATAAATCAAAATAATATATCTTCTTCTCAGCACCTCATGGTGTCTTCTCTAAAACTGGCCATATAATTGGTCACAAAACAAGCCTCAACAGATACAAGAAGATTGAAATAATCCCATGCATTCTATCAGATCACCATGAATTAAGGCTGGTTTTCAAAAGAAATAAAAATAACAGAAAGACCACATACACATGGAAGCTAAACAACACCCTACTCAATGATAACTTTGTCAAGGTAGAAATAAAGAAAGAAATTAAATTTTTAATTAATTAAATTAAATTATTAAATTAAATTTTTAAAGTTTAATGAAAATGAAGGAACAGCATACCCAAACTTATGGGACACAATGAGAACAGTGTTAAGAGGAAAACTCACCTCTGAGTACCTCCAAAAATAAACTAGAGAGAGCATACACTAGCAGCTTAAGGGCACACCTGAAAGCTCTAGAACAAAAGGAAGCAAATACACCCAAGAGAAGTAAACTGCAGAAAATAATCAAACTCATGGTTGAAATCAACCAAATAGAAACAGAAAGAACTACACAAAGAATCAACAAAACCAGGAACGTGTTCTTTAAGAAAATCAACAAGATAGATGAACCCTTAGCCAGACTTGCTAGAGGGCACAGAGAATGTATCCAAATTAATAAGTCTGAAATGAAAAGGAAACATAACAATGGAAACCGAGGAAATACAAAAAAAACAAAAATCATCAGATCCTACTACAAAATTCTATATTCAACAAAACTGGATGAATGGACAATTTTCTAGACAGGTACCAAATACCAAAGTTAAATCAGGATCAGATAAACCACCTAGACAGTTCTATAACCCCTAAAGAAAATAGAAGCAATCATTAAAAATGCCCTCCCCAAAAGAAAAAAGTACAGGACCAGATGGATTCAGTGCAGAATTCTATCAGACCTTCAAAGAAGACCTAATACCAATATTCTTCAAACTATTATGCAAAAAATAGAAACAGAAGAAACAGTACCCAATTCATTCCATGAAGCCAAAATGACACTGTGTCTTCTCCCTTGAAAATGGAATGGTTTCCATCTAACCAGGTACCTGTCTCTATTTCCTTTAATAAGGACTTCATAAGAGATTTTTCCTACTTCTATTATGTTTAATGTTCCAAATAGATTTTAAAAACTGGTTGAGTGCACATTACTTTTAACTTCAGAAGATATCACATAGATTTAAGAGGCATTTAACTATTGTAAATTCTTTTTGATGATGTAAAAATGTCAATACTGAGTGGTATATTTTAAAATAAATTTTATTAGTTTAATAAAAAAGAAGTAGAGGCAGAAGGACCACAAATGTAAAATCAGCCTAAACTACATCTAGGGCAGCCTGAGCTACATGAGACACTGTCTCAACACTCCGTAAATATATAAAATATTGAAAGTTTTAGTAGAGCCTATATTATAGACTGAAATGAGACTCAGTTGAGGTAATAAGAATAAAGAGTTCAGAAACATCCACACAATCATTTTAGCAAAACAAGACATTTCAAATGTTCCATGTAGAAGTGAAGGTTTTGTTTTGTTTTGTTTTGTTTTGTTTTGTTTTGTTTTGTTTTGTGTTTTTGTTTTTGTTTTTGTTTTGTTTTTTGGATTTTTGAGACAGGGTTTCTCTGTATAGCTCTGCCTGTCCTGGAACTCACTTTGTAG
>NC_034599.1:85573750-85575405 GCF_900095145.1 Mus pahari
TGCATTTCTTTGAGTGAGTTATTAATGTCCTTCTTCAAATCTTCTACCACCATCATGAGTTAGGATTTTAAATCCACATCTTGCTTTTCAGGTATGTTGGGGTATCCAGGACTCACTGTGGTGGGCATACTAGGTTCTGATGGTGCCCTGTGTTCTTAGTTTCTGTTAGTAAGATTCTTACGTTTGCCTTTCGCCATCTGGAAATCCCTGGCGTTAATTTTCAAGCTGTCTCTGGCTGGAGTTTGATCCTCCTGTGATTCTCTTAGCCCCTGTCAGCACTCCTGGGAATCCAACTCTCCTCTGTGTCCCCTTGGTCAGAGCACTCTCTGTGGGCAAGCTCTCCTCTTGCAAGGCAGGTCCAGAAGTCTGGAGCTCTGATCCTCCTTCTGAGTCCTGGGATCAGAGCCCTCCCTGTAGGCCGACTCTCCCTGCATGATCCAGAGGACCCGTGATCTCAAGGACCTGTGGTGTGGAGAGTCCTCCCGAGCACTCAGCTGTCTCTGCTGGGGTTCAGAAGGGAGATGGCAGGGGTGGTCCTGACCTAACCGGAACCCCACCTCTGGGCAGGCAGTGTTCCTTTGTCCCTGTTCCTGCTGGCACAAGCTCCTGCTGGATTCTCTGGAATTGATTGTTTTCCACTCACCCGTGATTCCTAGGACTGTGATCCCGAGGATCTGTGGTGTGGAGAGTCCCCCGGAGCACTCAACTGCCTCCACTGGGGTTCAGAATAGAGATGGCGGGAGTGGCCCGACTGGACTGGAACCCCGCCTCTGGGCAGGCAGTGTTCCTTTGTCCCTGTTCCTGCTGGCACAAGCTCCTGCTGGATTCTTTGGAGTTGGTTGTTTTCCACTCAATGTCATCCCAAGGACCTGTGGTGTTGAGAGTTCTCTGGAGCACTCAATTGCTTCCGCTGGGGTTCAGAAGAGAGATGGCAGGAGTGGCCCCCTATTTGTTTATTTTTATATGAGCATACTGTAGCTGTCTTCAAAGACACCAGAAGAAGGCATCTGATCCCATTACAGGTGGTTGTGAGCCACCATGTGTTTGCTAGGAATTGAACTCAGGACTTCTGGAAGAACATTCAGTTCTCTTAACCTCCGAACCATCTCTCAAAGTCCCTCTAAAGCTCTTTAGAATAGAATTTTGGTTTCCAGAAAAGGAATAAATATTTAGTACGAATAGCAGAAATTATTTAGTTTCTTTCTGCACTGTTAGTAATTAGAATCAGAAGAAAAAAGTAAAGTTCAGAATTGTTTGTTCAAGATCTATAAAAATTTCTGTTGGAATTTTGATGGGGATTGCATTGAGTGTGTAGAATATATTCTGTAAGATGGCCATTTTCACTATTTTATTATCACTCATCCACGAGCATGGGAGATTTATCCATCTTCTGAGGTCTTCTTCAATTTCTTTCTTCAGGGACTTGAAGTTCTTGTCATATACATCTTTGACTTGCTTAGTTAAAGTTACACCAAGATAATTTATATTATTCATGGCTATAATAAAGGGTGTTGCTTCCCTAATTTCTTTCTTGGCCAGTTTATTATTTGTTTTTTTTTTCTTTTTTTTTATTATTATTTTCTTTATTTACATTTCAAATGCTATCCCGAAAGTTTCCCATACCCCTCCCCCCACCTCTGTTCCCCTACCCACCC
>NC_034599.1:85575705-85583702 GCF_900095145.1 Mus pahari
ATGGGATGGACTCCCGAATGGGGTACTCTCTGGATAGTCCATCCTTTCATCTTAGCTCTAAATTTTGTCTCTGTACCTATAACCTTTCATGAGAGTTTATTATTTGTATAAAGAAGGACTAATAATTTCTTTGAGTTAATTTTGTATCCAGCCACTTCGATTGAACTATTTCAGAATCCCTGGGATGAAGGCTTCCTGATCATGATGGATGGTGTTTTTGATGTGTTCCTGGATGCAGTTTGCCATTATTTTATTGAGTATTTTTGCATCAATTTTCATAAGTGAAATCAGTCTGACATTCTCTTGCTTTCTTGAGTCTTTGTGTGGTTTAGGTATATGGGTGACTGTAGCTTCATAGAATGAATTTGCACAGTATTCTTTCTTTCTTTCATTCATTCATTCTTTCTTTTTTTTTATTTTGTGAAAGAGTTTGAGGAGTATTGATATTAGCTCTTCAGTGGGAGGAGAGACCCTTGGTATTGCGAAGATCATGTGATATGCCCCAGTACAGGGGAATGCCAGGGCCAGGAAGGGGGAGTGGGTGAGTTGGGGAGCAGGGCTGGGGGAGGGTATAGGAGCTTTGGGGATAGCATTTGAAATGTAAATGAAGAAAATATCTAATTAAAAAATGCCTAAAAAAAAAAGAGAAAGTCTTGAAGAATTCTTCACTAAAACCATCTGACCCTGGGCTTTGGTTGGAATCCATTTAATGACTGTTGAAATTATTTACCTAATTTTGATTTAACTTTGATAAGTGGTATCTGTCTAGAAAACCATTATTTTTTTAAGATTTTTCAGTTTTATAGAATACAGACATTTGAAGTAAGACCTACTGATTCTTAGAATTTCCTCAGTGTCATTTATTATGTCTCCCTTTTTATTGCTGATCTTTTTTTTTTTTTTTTTTTTTTTTTTTTTTTTTTTTTTTTGGATATTCTCCCTGTTCCCTGTCTGTTGGTTAGTTTGGCTAAGGGCTTGTCTATCTTAATGAGCTCTTGGTTTCCCTGATTTTTTGTATTGTTAACTTTGTTTCTATCTGGTTGATTTCAGCCCTGATTTTGATTATTTCCTGCCTTCTACTCCTATTGGGTGTGCTTTCTTCTCTCATTTCTAGTACTTTCAGCTGTACTTTTAAATTGCTGGTAGGAGAATTTTCTAAGTTATTTATGGAGGCATTTAATGCTATGAACTTCCCTCTTAACATTGCTTTCATTGTGTCCCATAAATTTGGATATGTTGTGCCTTCGTTTTCATTGAATTCTAGAAAGTCTTTAATTTCTTTCTTTCTTTTTTCCCCAAACCAAAGATTATTGAGTGGAGTGTTATCCAATTTCCATGATTGTGTAGGATTTTGGTTGTTTCTGTTGTTGAAATCTATGGTAGTCTGATAAGAAAAATCTCAATTTTCTTATACCTGTTGAGGCTTGCTTTGTGACTGACTATATGGTCAGTTTTGGAGAAGGATGTATGACATCCTGAGATGAAGTTAAATTGTTTTGTGTTTGGATGAAATGTTTTATAGTTGTTTATTATGTCTGTTTCATTCATAATGTCTGTTAGTTTCATCATTTCTGTTTAGTCATTGTCTGGATGACCTGCAATTGGTGAGATTGTGGCACTGAAAACTCCCATTACTAATGTGTGAGGATCAGTGTGGATTTAAGCTTTAGCAGTGTTCCTTTACAAATGTGGGTGCTTTATATTTGAGCCCAAGTGTTCAGAATTGAGATATCATCTTGGTAGATTTTTTTCCTCTGATGAGTATGAAGTGCCCTTCCATGTTTCTTTTGATTATTTTTGGTTGAAAGTTTATTTTGTTAGGTATTAGAATGGCTACTCCAGCTTCCTTCTACAGTCCATTTTCTTGGAAAACTTTTTCTGGCTTTTTACTCTGAGGCAATATCTATCTCTATTGCTGAGGTGTGTCTATTTTATACAGCGGAATGATGGATCCTGCTTTTACATCCATTTTGTGAGCCTTTGTCTTTTTATTGGGGAACTGTACCCACTGATGTTAAAAAATGTTCGTGACCAGTACTTGTTATTTCCTATTATTTTGATGGTGGTGTTAGTGTGTGTGTGTATTTGTGTTTCCCTTGTTTTCACTAGTATGGAATCACTTATTTCTTGTGTTTTCTTGGATGTAGTTATCCTCCCTGGGTTGGAGGTTTTTGTTTTTGTTTTTGTTTTTTTTCTCTAGTATTTTCTTCTATTGTATCTTCTACCCCTGAGATTCTGTCTCCCATCTCCTGTATTCTGTTGGTGATGCTTGCATCTGTTGTGCCTGTTCTTTTTCCTAGGTTTTCTATCTCTAGGATTTCCCAAGTGTTTGTTTTCTTTATTGCTTCTATTTCTACTTTCAGGTCTTGCACAGTCTTATTCATTTCCTTCGCCTGTTCAATTGTATTTTCCTGTACATATTTAAGTGATTTATGTATTTCATCTTTAAAGACTATCTATTTCATTGCATTTCCCTGTATTTCTTTAAGAGATTTATTCATTTCCTCTTTAAAGGCCTCTGTGATCTTTATAAGATTGTATTTAAGGTCATTTTCTTGTTTCAGTTGTGTTAGGTTATCTGGGTCTTATTTTAGTGGGGAGCTGTGTTTTGGAGGGATCATATTGCCCTGGATTTTCTTGACTGTGTTGTTCAAGGGCCTTTAGCTATCTCAGTGGATTTGGTGCCTGAATGTTCTTGTTTTAGTAGATATTGAGACGGGGATGAACTTCGATCATCCTGGTATGACAGGCCTCTGATGGGGTATCCTTCACCCCTATGGTTCAGGACCTGCAGGTCTCTATAATTCAGAAGGCACAGGTCCCATGAAGGTTGGTGGATAGGTGGCAGGAGAATGGAGGTCCCCCTGGGATAGAAGGCTGCTCAGGGCTGCTTGGCTTGACCAAGAGAACTAAGAGAGACAGGAAGATGGGTTGGGGAAGGAAAGCTTACATGTATGGTTTAGGAATCACAGGTCTGATGAAGGTGGAGGAGAGGTAATGGGAAACGGAGCTCCCCCTAGGGTAGCAGGCTGTTCAATGCATCTTAGCTTGGTTGAGAAGGGTCTGATAAAGAAAGATAGGAGGATAGGTGATAGGAGAATGAACTAGTACAAATTTTTTTTTTTAATTATTATCCAAGCAGTTATTTTAATGTAGTCATAAGCTGACTAAACCTTACCAAAAAAAACATTGGTTGTGCTTTATAATAAACTACAATATAAAATATATAACAATGTTTATAAATGATTAAAACATTTCTCATTCTTAGTAAACTTATAAAACTGGAGGGACGGGGAGAGAGAGAGAGAGAGAGAGAGAGAGAGAGAGAGAGAGAGACAGAGACAGAGACAGAGACACAGAGATAGAGAGAGACAGAGAGAGACAGAGAGAGACAAGAGACTCTGGACTCTGTAGTTATAAAATCAGAAGGAAGTGAGTGAGTGTTAGAAATGTGTCTTTGAGTGCCTATCTTTGATGCCCTTCAATGATAAACAGAACTGTGAAAGTGTAATCAGAATACAACCTCCAGTTCTCAGCTGACCATTTGGTCCTGATGTCTCATCACAGCTATAGAAACTCTAACTAAGACAATGATAAAGGAGACATAGTGTACTGGCTAGTTTTGTGTCAACTTGACACAGCTGGAGTTATCACAGAGAAAGGAGCTTCAGTTGGGGAAATGCCTCCATGAGATCCAGCTGTAAGGCATTTTCTCAATTAGTGATCAAGGTGGGAAGGGTTCCTTGTGGGTGGGACCATCTCTGGGCTGGTAGTCTTGGGTTCTATAAGAGAGCAGGCTGAGCAAGCCAGGGGAAGCAAGCCAGTAAAGAACATCCCTCCATGGCTTCTGCATCAGCTCCTACTTCCTGACCTGCTTGAGTTCCAGTCCTGACTTCCTTGGTGATGAACAGCAGTGTGGAAGTGTAAGCTGAATAAACCCTTTCCTCTCCAACTTGCTTCTTGGTCATGATGTTTGTGCAGGAATAGAAACCCTGACTAAGACAAATAGCCAGGTGTTGCTTGTTGGTGATAGATGAATGAAGAGTATAAATGTCTATATTGATAATGATTGGTCAGAAGAAATAAAGACAAAAGGTTATATGATTTGTTTCAGTTTAACTACTATGTGTGGGGATGCATATGCTGTTAATAAAAACAGGAAAGTATAAAATAGAGACCAAATAAATAAATAATGCAAAGAAACATGCTAACTATGTCCCTAGGTAATGCTATATGTGAAGGGCTTGGCAGTTCTCCAGATAAAGACATCCATCATGTAACCACAGAAACATACTGCAGGTAATAAGAGGGGCTGGAGAGAGATGGATCAGAGGTTTAGACCACTTGTTCCTTTTCAATAGGCCTTCTGTTTAGTTCTTAGGAGTCACATCAGCCACTTAAAACCTCATGTAACTTAGATTTAGGGTCCTGATGCCCTCCTCTGGTCTCTGTGGGCATCAGCACACACGCAATGCACATGTATACTTTCAGGTCCACCCATGCACACATATATATATATATATATATATATATATATATATATATATATATATAATAAAAATAATAACATAAATATTAAAAAGGAAAAAAGAAAGTAGTGTGGATAGTTGCTATGGCTTCTATATGGGCTATTCCTCTAAATGGCACCTGTTTGGATAGCAAGCTCCTCATCTAGTGGTACCACTGAGAATTGGCTAGAGTATGAGGGTATTAACTACATCAGTGGACTGACCAATTCACTTGTGATTTAATATTTCAGCAGGAAGTAGGACACTGGCTGTTTTCATTCAAGGATGTGTTGGACTGCTGATCTCTTCTTGCTTCCCTGTGTACTTCCCAGCTGCCATAAGGTTAGCGAAATCCCTTCACTCTGTCTTTCTATCATGATGTTTCTAACTTGCTAAAGGTCTGAAAGCAGTGACACCAGTGGGCCATGAACACAACCCTATTAATCTGTAAGCCAAATACATCCTTCCTGTTTTTAAGTTGTTTATAATGAAAAGTGAGTTAATAGAATGGCCTAAGTGTTGTCCTGATGTAAAAAATTAAAGCTAATGGTCTTAAACCCACTAAAGAGTGCTACTGACATATGTTGATATTTGATTTGAATCACTGGGGATGTTGTAAGATGTTAGGACTTAATAAGGACTGTGAACTATTCATTCGATAATTTATTGTCTATTTGTTCTTAGACTGACTTCAATCCATGTTCCTTTTATTTCAGTTTCCCAAGTGACTGTTTTTCAAGTCAAAGTCACTATGTTCAGCTATAAAATGTGTTTTTATATAAAATTTAAATTTACTTATAAATGTGTTTTTTCTATGTCTTTGGTTTATCTAAAGCCAGAGGAACATCTGCCTCTTCTTCCTAAAAGGCCTCACCACACACATTTGTCTGAAGAATTCAGACCAATTTGTTTTGCAGAATTTATCAGCTCATAGTCTAGTTCAAATCTTGAGCTCATCATATCAAGGATATGAATTATGAGGTCACTTAGATTACTGAGTTATTAATATAAGATGGTCATGATAATTTAATAAAGCAGCTTGTTTTAAACTATTGCTCTAAAATGATCACATATCAGGACAACAAGAAAATATAAACAAACGCTATATATATATATATATATATATATATATATATATATATATATATATATCCAAAGTGAGGGACCTTAGATGACATGCCTTTGAGTGGGTCCCTCACTTTGAGTCCTGAGAATTTCTCACCTCCCAGGTTTCTAATACATTCTGGAGGGTCCCTCCACTTCCTACCTCCTGAGGTTGCCTATTTCCTTTCTTTCTGCTGGTCTTTGGGGCTTCAGGTTCTGTAATTTAAATCTGAAACCTAAAGTCAGCAACATTTGAATGTCTTACTAATGTTTTGTGTGTGTGTGTGTGTTTATCTACATAAAAATTTCTGGGGACTTTTGAAATGAGTTCACATTTGAAGATATTCTGAAGTAAACCTAGATGGAGTATACTAAATGGGATAAAATTTAAGTAGAGTACTTGAGAAATCTTCCTGAGCCTAGGTTTCATCTGAATTTTCTATGACTGTAAGAGTACATATGTGCGTATATATGTATATGTCATTGATTCTTTAAACAACTGACTCAGATATCATCATTTTCAAATATTTTCTGTCCCAATGGAAGTGCCCAAAATAAGAAAATAAGTTTGAATTTATCATGAGACAAATCATGAGAAAAAGGGGTCTGGGTATCAAGAACAGAATATTCAAATTTGATAACCACAAAGATCATGTTGAGTAGAGAGGGCAATGATCTAAGAATTGGACTAATTATGACCCATTCTGAAATACGGAGGGACTACAGGCCATGAGGAGATAAGAATGAGCTGTCTCATGTGAGGCTATGCCAGTGCATGGCAAATACAGAAGTGGATGCTCACAGTTATCTATTAGATGAAACACAGGGACCCCAATGGAGGAGCTAGAGAAATTACCCAAGGAACTGAAGGGGGCTGCAACCCATTAGGTGGAACAACAATATGAACTAACCAGTACCCCCAGAGCTCGTGTCTCTAGCTGCATATGTAGTGGAAGATGGCCTAGTCGGCCATCATTTGGAAGAGAGGTCCCTTGGTCTTGCAAACTTTATATGCCCCAGTACAGGGGAATGCCAGGGCCAAGAAGTGGGAGTGGGTGGGTAGGGGAGCAGGGCAGAGGGAGGGTATAGGGTACTTTTGGGATAGCATTTGAAATGTAAATAAAGAAAATATCTAATAAAAAGAAAGAAAGAAAATACAGGGTGATTAAGATACTGGACATAGAACCTTCAGTGTAAGGGAATGCCAGGGCCAGGGTGGGTTGGTGAGCAGGGGGAGGGGGAGGGTATAGGGCAACATTTGAAATGTAAATAAAGTAAATATCTAATAAAAAATTCTTATTAAAAAACCCAAATCACCAAGGATAATATGTATTCCCCCCCCCCCAAAGAACAAAATGTGACTAAACTAAATGGTTACTCTTCTAACTTATGAGGAATTAGCTGGTCTTGCAAGAGTATGGGGGAGGGAGGGAGGGAGGGCTGGGAACTGCAGATGAGCAAACTGAAAAGCACCAGAGAACCTTAAGTGGACATAAATATCTGCACTGTCCAAGGAAAAAAGCACGTAGAATGTGGTTACTTGCAACTATTTAACTGAGACAACTTGAAAATTCCATCAATGAATAAAATGAATAAATGTTAATACAGGACATGGAAAAAAAGGATACTGGACATATGTATGGTAGATGGAGGTTAGCTCTCAGCTGCATCATTTGCTAGTCATGTGACAACAGCAAAGTTATTTTAACTCCATAGATTCCCCAATTCCCCATGTTCAGTGTATCTTAGCAAAACAACACCATGTCATGAGTCTTTTGTAGGAATGAAACACAGCTCCACAAACAGCTTAATTCTTCGAGGGAAAAGAGAAAAACAAGGGTTGGTGAACATTGTGTGGGGAAATAGAGACTAAATTTGGACAGATTGTCAATATTCATTAGGACAGTAAATTACAATGGGAAAGAAACAAGAACTGGGTTTAGAGAAATGTATTTCAGGGAGCACCTAGCAGACAGCTACGATGAACACAATGTGCCTGACCAGCATACGTGGGAACTGCGTCTGCTCAGTGTGTGCTCGGAGCATTGTTTTGGCAGTGTGAAACAGCAAAGATCAGCTATGCTGTTAGGTTTGGATACTTTCTTCCTAAGATTCGAATGACACTAGTGATAGATGAAGTAACTGGCATATTCACATGGAATATGTGCTTTATACCTCATAGAGATAGACGATCACCTTAATTACTAAGCATCATATAGCAAAAGACACAATAGCCAACTGGTAAATCAAAACCAGAGAAAATGAGGGAGGGGGAGAAGTATGAATCCCTAATTTATGTGAGAAAAATAAAATGTTTGCACTTATCTTTGGACAGTAGTTTGTATATTCTGTGTAGACTGAATATTTATTTATTTATTTTTTTTT
>NC_034599.1:85584562-85615977 GCF_900095145.1 Mus pahari
TTTTTTCAGGTGTTTCTCAACCATTCGATATTCCTCAGTTGAGAGTTCTTTATTTAGCTCTGTACCCCATTTTTTAATGGGATTTTTTGAGTTTTTGGATAGACTGAATATTTAAATGAAAAGACTTTTATTATTGTTTATGGATATAGTACCATACCCTGAATGAAAGTGTAAAACTGCCCATATTGTTCCCACCTCATAACATTCCACTTACTCATTCATGTAAATAAAATAAAATAGGAACCTTCATTGTTCTCCTGCTTTGCAGCCAATGCATCCTCGGAGAGGAGAGAATCTCAGAAGCCATCCAGAGTTCTTCAGGCACAGAAGGTGGGGTTCTCTGTTCCTTCCCTCTGCTCTGCTCCCAGCACGCCTTTCACTCTCTAGTTCTTTGATTGTGATGGTGTTGTTTTTCTCTATTCTGTTCTTTTCTGGGTATGGAAGCATAAACGCTGAATTAATCCAACTTAGGTAGCCCTTAGGATAATTTTTTAAGCAGCAGGAAACGGGCTATCTAGCTGCGCAGATAATGATATCAGCTGCTTCCTTCCAAAACAACAGGTGCTTTGGCAGAAAATGTATGTCATCACACTGGGATGATGACATCAGTTCATACTTCAGCTTAATTATAAACCACCTCCATTAATCCTCCAGTAATTAAACATTTTGTGTGTATTGCAAGGTGAAATGTAAAGTTAAAGGTGCCCTGTAATTCATCATAGGATTTAAGAAAGCATTTTCTTCACAGGGTATTTCCTATACACAACAAAACAGATATTTCCAAAATCTTTGTGCCATACTAGAAAACTAAATTTTTTCTTCTTTCAGAAAATTATAAACACAAAGGTAATTAATAAAATGTAACATTTTTATATGTAGTATTCATTTAAGAATACAAGGAACAAAGTTGCTAATGCAGGCTTTATATGATTCAGAATTAATAAAAAAACCTCTTTAATTATTTAAAATATTAAATATTTGAGGAAACTAAAGTATTACTATTTTAGTTTTATATTTTCAAAAATGTGAAATATGCTTATTTGTATTTTAATAAAAATATCTAAACTAGTTACACTGATGAGTGTCATAAATATTAGAAATTTAGGTGCTTTGTTAAGCATAAAACATTTTTCATAAATATTTGGATCACTGCTTAAGTTTTCAATATTTAAAATTTTTATGGGAATATTTTTGTGCTATGATTAACATAATGGGATGCAAAATGATATTACAATACATAAAACTTTTCATGCTTCAAAATATAAATACAATAAATAAAAGCATACTATATCTTCCTTTTAGCTTTAAGAGCTAAGACTGTCAATTTATTTGAAATTGTTATTTTCTTCAGGGGTCACAAAAGCTTCTAAGCAAACTGTTTATTAGGAATATGAGTATCTAAGGGCCTACCCACTCAAGAATAAATCTATTCTTCATTTGCAACCAGGTAAGGCCCAGATTGGCATCTTTGAAATTTCTGCACACAGCGCTTAACAATTCAGCAAACATGATTTTTTTTTGTTCCCATTAAGATATAGCTGTTCTTGAAGATCTTAGTTATTCACTGTATATCCATTTAAAAGTCCACCTTCAGATAGAAATGGAGTAAACTCTGGGGTGTTGCCAAATGCATCATTCACATCATCACAAAGCTGTCATAACAAGCTGCAGAAAATTGTTCTTAAACAGGTTAGTTTTAAAAAACGTAACCAGTTAACAAGACTTTCTTTGTAGATGCAAAATGATAAATCCATCTAAGAAGAATTTTAATTTTTACAAGTGAAACTTAGGCTGGAATTTGTGTGTGTGTGTGTGTGTGTGTGTGTGTGTGTGTGTGTGTGTGTGTGTGTGTATTTAGTTGGAGCATTTGGGGGAGCATATGGAGCTCTCTGCGGCGCCACGGGACCACGCGGTTATGAAATCCGATCAGCGCCTCCCCAGTGACAGCTGTGCCTTTACACCATCAGAAAAATTTCAGACTTCTAATTTGTCATAACTACCTCCTGTGGAAAGGAAATATGTTATGTAGCCAAACAAAATTTTTTAGTGCTCAGCCCTATGAACAGTTAATTCCTAAGCTTCATTATTTGTGGTTCACTGATGCAACTCTCACACCAAAAACATACAGACCATAAAGGCTAGGGCGAGCTACTGTTGCCCCACCCACTCAAAAAGCATTCTAATGGCAATGCATCTAGAGAAAGGTTCTGTCACTGAGTTTAGCAGTTTAAAGACATTGAACTCTTAATTGATCTCGAAAACCCCTGAAACCATTGAGAGGTTTTAGTCTGGGTTCTCTGAACACTTGACTCTCTTTTCATCAAACACTCTTTGGAGTGGCTGAATATTATGTTGTACCTCATAGGCCCTGTTTCTTTCTACTTGGAGAGTCTGAAGCTGTGCAGTTAGATACTTCTACCTATTAGCTTGTTATGCCTTGATCCAGCCACTTAAGGAAAAAGTATGAGCTCTTCTCCCATTTGAACACTTATGCAGGGTTCATGTTGACATTCTTCTTATAGCCCCACTGTGGAGAGACCATGGGATGCAATTTGGATGTTATCAACCCAACTGTCATTGAAGATGCAACTTCAAGTTTGACATCAGCATCTATTTCTGGACATTAGTTTGTTTGGGACCTTTTTGAAGTGTCACCTCATTAGACGAATGAAATATTCACATATACTTCTCCTTGCTAAATAGGTGAGTGTCACCACCTTTATTCTACATATAATCAAGATAAACGTCATGGTTGTCTCTCCTTTTACTTCAGGTTAGCTGTTCAGGCATTAGGACTACATATATTCTTCCTTCATTGCTTAGTGTTTCATGCCCATTACTAAGTGTAAAACAAAATCTTTTTATAATATTACCAATGACTCACATATGCAAACATCTATTCTGCATTTCTCTTATATCTGGTAGGACATAATAATCAAATTAAATAATATGTTATAATAATTAAATGAATTTAATTCTAAATAAATTAAATAGACTAACTAGCTCACTTATTAACTGATTAAAATATTTTCATTGTAGAGACAGTGTTTATTATTACCACTTTTAAGATAAGGAAAACAATACATCACTGAGGTTAAAAAAAAAAAGTATATAGTAGATTTAGAGGTTGAAACCATTTTGTCCTATGTGGTACCAATGCTAATAAGCATGAAGAAGTATGAAAGACTCAATATGGAATCTGAACTTGACATTGATAAAAGATAAATGGACATGAGTTCTATTACTTCTTCCAATTGACCTAGCTCATGACACTAACAATGCTGCTTGCTGAGTCTTGGTTGTTATATCTTTAACATAACAGGGTGAGACTGGTAATATCTTTTTCACAGTAAAATTACATGCTCTAGATTACAATATAGAGCCATTTGTGCAGACATAAATAATTTTGCATATGCTGTTTATCTCTAACTGTTTTCATTTCCTCATAGTTAATACTTTGTACACAGTTTTTAATCCATCATATACTGACAGAAGAGGGACAGTAAATCAGTCGAGTAATTACATCAAAGCCACAATAATAGTCCATTTCTTTTCAACTCTACATCCATATCCTTAGAATGCATCTTTTTAAATCTTACTTAATCTGCAAATAAAAACTTAGATACAAATTTGGGGCTGTGGAAAGAGTTGAGCTAGTAAAGTGGTTGTTCCACAAGCAAAAAAACTCCAAGGTTGATCCCCGAAAACCCCATAAAAATTCCTAGAAGTGCTGGCACACATTTGTGAAACCACCATTGGGGAAGTAGAGACAGGTGGATGCCTAAGTCAAGCTTTAGGCAAAGGAGTGACCCTGTATGAAACAAACAAATAAAAGAAAGTAGACAACTTTAGCTTCAGAGAAACACCATTAGAGATTGACCTCTGCCTTCTAAATGAACAACACTGCCCCCTACAAATATAAACAAAAGCAAAAGAAAAGTCCTGTGTTTTGCCTAATATGATAAGACTGTGCCAGCTATAGCTTAAAAATAATATTTTCTTTAGATGAGATGCCAGGTCTTTGAATAAATTCTTTTTATTTCATTGATATCTTGAAATGTAGATAGTCTGAGAAAAAGTTAACTGTTGTCGTCACATTTTATGAGGCAAAAAGGTGCATAAGAACTTTGCTGTAAGCCATTGTACCAAGGCCACCCTAACATTATCTATCAAACCACCTGCTAGAGCATGTTGGCGTAAGGAGAACAGAGCCCTGATCTGGGACCACAGTTAGACTCTATTTGCTGTGACGTTATTTGGTGAGAATCATTCATACACAAATAAGAAAGTAGTGGTATGATGGTTTCTATGTTAATGGATGGCAGTTTGGTAGAAGAATGTGGCAGATACCCAGAACAAATAAATGTCTCTCCAAGCAAGCACAAAGATCTGCTTCTTTTATCTATTGACCCTCTCCTAGAATGGGGTTCAATAGAATTGGCTTGCTGGTTGATCACTCAAGTATCCACACTGAATATTCCAGTTTTGTCTCTTATGCTGACTGACACAGTAATTAAAATTGACTACAGGAGGCAAGCTTTGACAAATTTAAATCTTTGTTGTTGAGCCCATACATATGTCTGTCTTTGTAGTCATGAGTGAATAAGAGGAAGGTTAAATTGGTACCCAGAGAGGATACCTGGTTCAGTTGACTACTATGATATTTTTTTGTCCAGGTCACTTTTGGTGAGCACTCACATAGGAAATAAATGTTTTGATTTGTTTTGCATATTCATAGGTGTTTCTCCAACACCTCATAGTCATGAAATTGAAAATCATATTACTTCTTAAGTAATTCTCAATAATCAATCATTATGGTCAAATGTTCTCAAGTCAAGTCTTTGACGATCCATTATGAATCATTGTAAAGTCTTACCATATTTAACAACTTAATTATTTTACTGCTATGTATGTAAAAAGGTTGACACTGACATTAAGACTGTGTTCTGTTTCTATCATCTCACAGGATCTTCTATAAACAGTGAGAATAAGGGAGGTAAGGCTTCACTGTGCTTATAAATCTCATTAGTTGAATGTCTGATTTCATGGCTTTCAGTCTACTTTCCACTTAACTTTAGGACAAAATTCCACTAAGATTTTTTTCCTTTTCCTCCAGTATCTAATTGTGTGTTCCTCATTTCCTCCTGAGCCTCACCAGGGACACCTTAATATGCACATATGTACTTAGAGTCTGTTCATGAAATTTTAATTATTCTCTAAAATGAGCTAGGTGCTCTTTTCCATACTTCTCACTGCCTATGAATCATTAATAACAGAGTTACTGACAAACATATTTTTACTAGAAATATGTTCAAGGATGGGTATTTTCAAAAGAACTATGTTTCTAAAAACTCCTGGTGTCTTCTCATTGCTAAACCCCAAATTGCTGGTCATAGGTGTGATTCCTTTCTCTTCACATGAGCTTGGTACTGATGTTAAAATCTTTCAAAAATTTGAATAAGGTGCACCCATGATATCTAATATGGCCTTAAAGTTATATAACTACTGTCTTTAATTAGATTTATAAAATGCCTTAATAGAAACATAGAATTATGCCTTATTAAATGATCTCTAACTATAGTTTTCGATAAATAGGCACATCCAAAACTGCACAACAGTATGTCAAGTGTAAATATGAACTTCTTTTCCTTTAACCTTTGTTTAAATAGTTACTACTGGAACATCAAGGAGGTTAACGGAAATTTAAGGGTAATTATATACCTGGTGATATTAAGATTAACACTATAGATAGCTGAAACATGTAATAGGTATTTAGTAAAGTTAATCCTTAGAAATATTCCATCAAGTATAAATAGAAAGTATAAAACTTTTGTAAACCATTCCCAGAACAAACTGAAAATCATCTTACAGATATTAAATTAGAAAAGAGATTACCCTAATACAATTATCTGTTTATACCTCTCTAATTTTCTCTGGTTAGGATGCAATGTCATGACCTTCTCAAGTCATGTATCATTTTTACCTTCACCATTACTAGTTCACCCTTAACAAGTTTGCGCTATTGTTTAGAAATTGTCTTTTATTTTGCTGTCTTGCCCATGTTATTTTTGAGTAGTCACATGATTGTAGCATTCATTTATCATCTTTTATGACAGTGTTCTCACTGAGGATAGTTACTATTGACTATACTTTAAATTTCCTACAAATAAAGAAATATTCATAACAATACATTTTGAATTTTTAGAGTACAGATCTACAGGGTATCCATGATGACAAATACAGCAGAGTCTGGGGGTGAGATAAATATTTAACAAATGAGCATGTGAGGAGACAGAACAATACCAAAGATTACAGCTCTAGAGTATGTACTATGTTCTCAGAAAAATTTTATGTAGAGTATTAACTCAAATAAAGAGAGAAGATGAAGTGTCATTTTAAAAAGAAGATGAATAGGGACACAAAATAATCATTCTAGTCTCTTGCAGAATAATGATTTTCTTTCAAATTTTCTTTTAAAAATTTAGTTAAATAGAGTTTGTGATTCCAACAGAAACATCTTTATTGTTCTACAGTTGCTGATAATTGAACACTTACAATGTTGTTCAACCTTACCAGTGAACTCTAAAGAGGAACAACAGTAACAGAAAGCAGCACAACAGGAAAAGAATCCCCTAGAAGAGTTCATGCTGGCAATATAACCTAAGTTCAATGCTAGCCCTTCTGTTGAGTATAGCATCTGAGATCAGAATCTGGCTGCTACATCAAGCTTGGTATACTATGGGATAAATCAAGCAAACTCTATGTGCAGTGATCAAATCGAGATCCATTTACTGGTATATGTTTCCTGGCTTCTGCCACTGCCAGGATAATTGCCACTGCCAAGGCTGTATGTTCAGTAAACTCAGTCAGTCTGTCCAAAAAGTCATGTGATGTTGCTGCATGGTGCCAAGCCAAGGGGAGAGTTACTGGGGAGCATGGGAGGGGGGGAAGCTCATACAAATGAGCATTTTGGCAGGAAATAATCCTCTTTGGAGGGACCCCCACCTTTTAGAGAGCATACTGCATTTTGCTAGGAACAAGTCCCAGCTGTGTTTCTTCAGAGAAATCCAGTAAGCTTTACCACCTCTGATGATAGAGCACCAATGGAGGCTGGGCTTCATCTGAGGAAAACCTTCTCCAATAAGAGAAGCTCCCAAGACATCATCCAGTCTGGAAATATTTTTAGTTACCATTTCTCTTTTTAAGTGAAACTTTCCAAATTTTCTAGTGCTTTGCCTATAGCTAAATGTTCTCTTAATTTCTTTTACTTCAAAATCAAAATGTATGAAGACTATAAAACAGACAGGTGATAACAATCTGATACAAAACAACAGAGATAAAATAAAGTTCTTTATGGTTGAGCTTGTGGTTGTCTTAGAGTTAGTACTTACCTTTGTCTTTTGGGTATAAATGATTTGTTCTCTTGATTTTCATCTGCAAACGCCAGGAGGCATTTTATTCATCTTGCATGCCATTTTTTTTTTTAAATTAGAGCACAAGAACCTTTCATTTCTTTATCCTAGCTCTTCCAAAAACAGTCTAGTTTTTATTTTACCCAATTTTTATCACTGTGGTGCTTTGGTATGCTTCCATGTTGTGTTAAAATTGGCTTCTTGAGAGTGCAAGAATATGATTGCAGAAAACACTGCTAAAAACCTCATTCCTTTATTCAGCTGGCAAAAGACAGAGTAAGAGCCAAGATGAATAAATTTTGCTTTGGGATGGTAACACTGTTCTTTGCTTCTGTACCATTCAGGGCCTAAAATATTAGTTATAGATTTTTCATTTTTAATTTATTTTATTTTTTGTGTATTGGTATTTTGATGCATGTTGTTTATGTACCACATGTGTGTCTAATACCTATGGATGGCAGAAGAGCACATTCAATATCCTGGAACTGGCTTACAGATGATTGCGAGCTACCGTGTAAGTGCCGGGAAATGAACCCAGGTCTTCTGGAGGAGAAGTTAGGTCTCTTATCAAGTAAACCATTTCTCCAGTCCATCGAGATTCCTTAAATTCTTGTGTTCATTCAAATTTTATAAAATATTATGTGTGGAAAAATTAATAGAAATGAAGAGGGCAAATGTTTTAAATATTATTACCGCTAAAATACTATGTTTTATATTTGAAAGTCTAAAAGAGAGCATTTAAATGTTCAAACATATGTAAACATAAATTATAACTTATATGATGCTTATTTCTAGATTTGAATAGTATGTTTATCTTTGCTTATTTTCTTCTCTTGCTGTTGTTACTATGAAAAAAATGTGTTTTCCAAAGCATAACTAAGACTTAAAATTCAGTGATATTCCTGTAAAAAATAATTATGTAAATTAATATTCTGATATTTGATATTGTTAAAGGAAATGATAAATATTTTGCAAACCACTTAAATGAACCATCCTTTTCTGGGACAAGTAGTCAATTAAAAATGTATCCAGTGTATTTGGATTTGGGTTTTGCTTGATAATTCCTTTTTTTTTTTTCCAACACTTGACAAAAAAATAGCTGAAAAGTTTCTGGTATGTAATGGAATTCTTATAAAGAAATTCCATTAATTTAAATTGTTATCTGATACACAAATCTCCAATCATGGTTGCTAGAGCTCAACGGCTTTCAAATAAGTCTCCCTTTCCATGACGGTTCTCCTTATAAGCTATTCTACACGTGCAGTCAGAAAGATGAATGTCGTCATCCATACCAGGGGATAGAGTTGGTCAACAGTTCCATCATAAGGTTTAATTTAAAACTTAAAGATATTTTTCACAATATCTTTGTTATATCTTCCTCTCCAGTTTCATCTCTCACCATGCTCTTCTTTTTTCTACACTAGTATTTCCACAGAAGTATTTTCCACACTAGCTGGCTTGCTGTATATCCACCAGCCAGACTAGGCATAGAAAAGATTGGGATTCTTCATATCTTCTCTTTGCTTGATCTTGGAAAGGAATTACTGTAGCTAATTCATTCCATGATGATCTCCCCCATCATAAACCAGCTCACATCTGTACTTCACATATGGCATTTAAAGCTGTAGATGAAGCCAGGCATCCCTCGCATTCTATCCCAAGTACTCTATGTGGTGAGCAGAGTCCCCGGTTTCCTCATCACCATAGTTTCTGTAATCATCAGGTGTTTACTTTTCCATTCATTCACATTCTGTCTCCTTATGTCAGTTTTGAAGTCCATGATAAAGCTGCCTATATTCTCATTACTTCCTTCCCACCCTGGGCAAGTGAACAGAAATAAAACCCCAACATTAATAAGATGTCAAGACTGGGTCAAAAATTGTAAACAAGAATCTGTGATTATGATTACTAATTGAATGATCACTGGTAGAGTTTACTTTGTAACTGACATTTAAAAAATTTGGAACCACATAATGTTAACATTATGCATGTATAAAATAAACCATCAGTAACTAAGAATCTAGGACAGCTAATAAATGACCGTCCTTTACAATGTCTTCTTGTGCTTTCCTGAGGAATGATAGGGCCTACGGGGGAGATGAGCAAGTGAGGTCCCTGCTGAGTGCAGAGGTAGGCAAAAGATTCTCCTGATATATGGGACAGGGAAAGAGGGGGCCTTCCCTCAGGACCTTCTCACAGCCTGGAGAGTAATCTGCCTTATGTTCATATGTCTGGTGTATTACAGCCAATTCATTTTCTCTTTAAAGGGAACTACAGTCCTTGCATATATTAGTTTTAGTCTTAATACAATTTTACTCTTTTCAATGCCTTTTAAGAAGAAATGGCAGATATTTTCAAACTTAACTTGCACAATACCTTAATTTTTCTAGAATGCATTTTAGAACACGGTTATTATATCTAAGCCTGGGTTCATCTTTCACGACTAGAGGTAGAAGGCTATGAAAATAAAAATAAACACTATGTAACAAAACCTGCTTATCTTCATGAGATTTTGAAGAACAGAACCAAGCCTAGAGATCCTATCTATAATGCATCCTCAAAATGATCCCCTTATGGGAGGTTACTGTAAAATATTCTCTAGTGGGACATAGGTCACAATAGGAATGATGAACAGTGTGCTTTATAGATCCAATTAATTTATATTTCAATTTGAAAGCAATATGAGTGTTAAATTTTTTTAATCACACATTTCCCTTACGTTGCATAGAGTCTGTCATATACATTATTTCATCTTAGTCTCAGGAAAACGAGTACATAATGATGGAATTTATCATCCTTGAAGCTTCTTTTCTCACATGATCCTTGATTATGTCTGTCCTAGGATGTTAAAAATACAAAAGCTCCTTTAATGCATTTACCAATATAGTCTCTTATCCGTACTAGAAAGTCAGGTACACTTGATTTCAAATTTAAGACGTTCTTTACTCTATGCTGCATTGATAACTACAAAATTATTATTATCAAGCACATCTGAGGGCACTGTGAGTGCAGACAACATGCAATCATCCCTAGAAAGCAGGTGGGAAACACTGGGGAATCAGGCCTAAATGGGAACATACTTTATACAAGCATCACTCCAGGATACCTTCCCCAAAATTGACCGTATAAATGCCCAGAAAATGAGCTTCAACAGATTTTAATAATCCCATGCTTCTTATCAGATCTCCAAAGACTAAGATTAGACTTCAAAAACAACAAAAACAACATAAAGCCCACATACTCATAGAAACTGAACAACTCTACTCAATGATAACTTGGTCAGGGAAGGCAAAGAAAGGAATTGAAAAACTTTCTAGAATTCAATGAAAAGGAAGTCACAGCATATCCAAATTTATGGAACACAAAGAAATCAGTGATAACAGAAAAATTCATAGCACTAAGTGCCCTCATAAAGACACAGGAGGGATCCTACACTAGCAACTTAACAATACACCTGAAAACCCTAGTGAAAAAAAAGAATCAAACACATCCAAGAGGAGTAGACAGCGAAAATAATCAAACTCAGGACTGAAATCAACTAATTAGAAACAAAGATAATGGTACAAATAATCAACAAAACCAAAATCTGCTTCTCTGAGAAAATCAACAAGATTTTCTTTGAGAAAATCTTCTTTGAGAAGATCAACCCTTAGCCAAACTAAAGAACACAGAGACTGTCTCCAAATTAACAAATCAGAAATAGAAATGGAGAAATAACAACAGAAGCTGAAGAAATTAAAAGAAAATCATCAGATCTTACTATAAAATCCTTTACTCAACAAGACTGGGAAAGCTAGATGAAACGGATGACTTTTGAGTCAGATACCACGTAAGTTAAACCAAGAACACGTAAACTATCTAAACAGTCCCATATCCTCCAAGGAAATAGACGTCATTAAAATCCTCCCAACCAAAAAGAAACCTAGGTCCAGATGGCTTTAGTGCAGAATTCTACCAGACCTTCAATGAAGAGCCAATACCAACACTCCTTAACTATTCCATACAACAGAAACAGAGGAAACACTACCCAATTCATTCTATGAAACCACAGTTACTCTGATACTTAACCCACACAACGATCCAACAAAGAGAGAGAACATCAGACTAATTTTGCTTATGAATATTGAAGCAAAAATACTCAATAAAATCGAAGCAATCCAAATCCAAGACCACATCAAAACCATAGGATTCATCCCAGGGATGCAGGGATGGTTCAATATATGAAAATCCATTAACTTAATCTACTAACTCAAAGAAAAAAATCACATGGTCATTTTTATTTTTTCTTTGGAGAAATTCTGTTCAGGCTCAAGGCCCCTTTTGAAAGCAGTTCATTTGATTTTTGATTCTGTTTCTTGAGTCTTTTATATATTCTGGATGTTAACCCTCTGTCAGATGTATAGCTGGCAAAGAGTCTCCCCCATTCTGAAAGTGTTATTTTCATCCAATTGATTGTTTCTTTAGCTGTGCAACACACATTTTAAAAATAAGGTTAAATATTAATGTCCTCAGTTCTTCAGTCAAAAAAACACAGGCTAACTGAATTGATCAAGAAACAATATCCATGTATCTACAAAAAAATTTAGTTTAAAGCTAAACACAGCCTTAGAGAAAATGGATGTGTACTCCAGTCAAGTGAGTACAGAAAGCTAGAAGGTTTTACTGTCCTAATAACACAAAGAATAGACTTGCAATAGGTTCTATTCTATTTTGGTGGAGGATCTGGGGGAGAGAGAAGGTGGGAGGGAACTGGGAGGAGTGGAAGGATGGGAAACACTATGGTCTATATATATTGTATGAGAACAGAGTCTATTTTAAATAAACAAGTGTGTGTGTGTGTGTGTGTGTGTGTGTGTGTGTGTGTGTGTGTGTGTGTGTGTGTGTGTGTGTGTGTGTGTGTGTGTGTGTGTGTGTGTAAGCTTCAAGTAAAAAAATTAATCAGAAGAGCTAAAGAGGGACACATACAGTTAAGCAGACTGTTAACCAAGAGGACACTACACTCTTACACATATATTCACCAAACTTGGAGTTATTTAATGGCACAGGTTAATATCAACCCACTAATAGTACATGCTTTCAGTGTTACACTTTCTCCAATATGTAGGTCACCTGAAGAATAAAAACAGGACCATTTACTAGTGTCTATCATCATATATTACTTCTGCCTGATTTTGAACTTCATGTGAATGGAATCAAAAGAGTAAGGCCCATTTTTTAACTTGAAATTTTGCTTTTGAAGTTACTCAAGTTGTTGATTGAAGCTATAGTCCCCCCCACCAGAGAGTAAGATTGGCAATTATTATTATTATTTTACTTAAATATTTGTGTGCCTATGATATCTGGGATGGGCATGATATGTGATTGAACACCCACAAACAACCTCATGGCGGTATTTCTCCCTTCCCCCTTTATGTGGGTTCTGGGATTGGATTTAGATGGTCAGGATTTCATGGAAAGTGCCTTTGCCTGCTGAGCTCTAAGGTTGGAAATTGTTGTTTGTAAAAGATAAATATGCTAAATATTTAATATTTAGAACCTATGATTTCTTTTATTTAACTCTCACTTTGGCAATCTAATAAGAAAGCAACTGTAAATGCATGTAAAACGTGTCTTTGTTCTAATAAATTGTGTATATTAAAGTAGTTCTAGACTTTAAGTTATAATCTATGAACCACAGATTTCCAGGCTGCAGAATATTGTATTATGAGAATTTACATATTTTACTTGTCTAATCTATGAATAGTCTTGCTATTTTATTGATGATATTAAAATGTGTTTTTTAGGTATATTTGGACTCTCATGTATATTAATTTTTGTTGTGTACATGTGCAATTGTAATTACACAGGTCACTACACATGCAATTATATAAGTCATAGGGTCATAGAAAAGCTTGGCTTTAGTTTTCATAGATACTCCTGGGCAGCTCTTTGAATTCCTCCCTACTGTCACTGAACATTAGTTTAGTTTACTGTAGTTCTTTATGTGTTCAATTGGGCATTGTGGTAATTTAGTCCTTAAACAGATTATAATATACTATGGACTATATATATATATATATATATATATATATATATATATATATATATATATATGAAGAAATGTAACTCTCTGAAACATATTACAATAAATTATGTTAAAAGTTAAAGTTTAATTACTGTTGAACTGTACCCCCTCACTTTGGCATGAATACTTGCATATGAAGCTGAAACAACACAAATGTACTTGCCAGTTCTAAAAGGACATTGGGATTATCTACTGTGTTTCAGGAAGAAACACATCATGGATATGTATTCTTAGAGAAACAGTGAGGAAAAGTCTAGCAACCTATTATCTTTAAGAGGCCCATTTGAAAACCACAGAAACCGTCTCCAGCCAGTGCTTCCGAAGTCAGCTTAAAATGTCGTGGGATGTGCAGAAAATGCTTGTCAACCGGGCTTACTGTGAGTTAGGTTTTCACTTCTAGGGACCATTTCTAATCATTGGTAATTAGAGTAATGCTTCTGGAAATGTTTGCCTTGCTAACCATGAGGCGTCGAAACAGTCTCTTCAGGGAAAGTGAGCAGATGGTGTCACTTCGTTTCCTTGTCCCTGCATGTTAGCGAGGACTATGGCGTTTAACTGACCTTTCCATCTCTCCAGCCTAGCTTTGGAAAGTCGTCTAGTCTATCTATGGTCATAATTCTTGGGTCAGCTATTTCATGTCCAATTCTCCTTTGTTTGATATCACTTTGATCCTCACCCAGTATCAGCAGCAATGCTTTGCTTGGATGGCTCTCATTCCAACTCCTACTCTTTTTCTTGGCAGAAGTATTCTATTCTCTGGATTGTAAGAATCTGGCCAGTAATGAGGTAGCAAGCTCCTGCGGAAGCAGCAGGAGTTGTCAGGGCCCCTTTCTTTCATTAACTTTCTTGGGCTGTAGCCACAACAGCAAGACTTCAGGGACAGAAAATTTAACCTTCTCCAGCACTGATCATTTTTCCACATGGATTCACATGGCCCTATAGCCCCTTGGCCCCTTTCCCCAGTGCCCCACCCCCTCTGCTTTTTTTACAGATTATCCGGCACAGTCAGTCTAGTGCTCTCCAGGGCCACCATGAAATCATGTGCTGGAAGCATTTCCTTTTTTAGTTAGCTACCTTTCATTCATTGTTGGAAAATAAAAAGCTCTTTTACACAAACTTAACAAAAGGTGCCGAAATGCCAGAAAACAGATGTTGCAAATAGTCTTTTTTTTTTCCTTATGAAATAAGCAAGTAATTTGTAATCATTATTGTATAACATTATGTCAAGTAGTTTAATTCTGCTAAAATGAAATGTTTTATTTCTTCTGTACAATGCACAATGGAGAGTTGGAATATATTTCTGAGTAGTGAATCTTTAATTTAGCATTCATATTTTCATTCAGTGAATAAACTACTCTGAAGTGATATTGATACAATGACAGGAATATTTGACTTGAATTATTGTGATAATAATAATCTGAATAATAATAGCAATATATATGCAAATATTGTGGTAAATGGGTCATCATACTCATTTTTTTTGGTCAGTTTGAGATGGATTCTTGCTGTGTGGTCTACCTTCTAATTCAGCAACCCTCCTGTGTCAGCTCTGAGCAATGGAATGATAGGCATTGCCAACATGTCTGGACCAAGCATCACTCTTTACCTGTGTACTGTTTCAGTCACAGTGCTGGATTCTATTAGAATACTGGGTAAAAAAATCTAACTCTCATGTGAATTACGATGGAAGTATGGTCATGTCTTTAAAAACGAGGAAGCAAAATGTAGACAGAGTTTTAGCCAAAGTTAGATTTATATTAGATGTTTTCTATCCTTCCCCAGTTACTACGTCCTTACTCTTACTTAGCTTGCTGTTATCTGAGACTTAACTACCATTCATGTTATTGAAGTTTATATGATATTCCTAATGTATAAAGTATTCATTTATAAAAGTATTTCCAGTATGAAGACTTATACATTATTCCTTGACCTAATATCCAAGGTCAAAGACTATTGGCCAATGTTTAAATTTCATTTTGAAAATACACATGCCTTGTAATTATATAAGAACAATAACTGATTCATTACCATATTAGTAATAGAATAATTCTAATACTGTGGAATTATATTTTTATGCTTATAGGATTAAAAAATAGAAATAAGTACAACTATTCTGCTGGCTAGTTTTTATGTTGCCTCTATTAATCCCTAGTTTTTTAAACAATAAGATAGTTTTCATCTTGGTATAATTCAACTTGATATTAGTAGAGAAAATTGCTAATATAGTTCATTGTTCTACTCAAAGATGAACAGTCTACACTCTCTTATTTTCTGCCCTTTTTGTGTAGGTAGGGAGTGGAGATAAATAAATATGGGAAGAATCGGGGGACAGAGATAAACATGATCAAAATACATTATATAAAATTTTCAAAAGCATAATTTTAAAAACAAAAGTTTGATAGTCATACATATCTCCAATTATATAAACAAAATGCTATTGATAAATACATAAGTTTCTTTAAGTAATTGATTTTTATTGTAGTTTTAAGTTCATGGAAAAATTATGAAGGGAAAGAGATTTCCCATTTCTAGCCTATGTGTACATACACACTGCCTCATTTGTCAATGAAATATAATTTTCATTGATGATGGCACAAGGGCACAGAATTATTTTTAGAGTCATGAATTCAGTTGGAGTTTACTCTTGGTCCTGTGAATTCTGTTTGTTAAGAACAAATTTATCTGACATTATATCACAGAAAGTAGTCTATTTGCCATAAAAATACTTTTTCCTTCCAACCCTTGCCTCTCACTCTCAGGTTTGGTAGATAGAAATCTTTCCTGACAACATGACTATTTCTTTTCCATAAGGAAACAGAGTTGGCACCACACTATGTAGTACTTTTTCAGATTGGCTCAGTTTACTTCTATATGCTTAAGCTTCTGCTGTCTCTTTGTCCCTTTGCATAGTTTGATAGCTTTATTTGTTTGAAATACTAAAATCTAAAGATTTTTATTAGTTGATTCTTATAGTTTGCTTACTTGAAGTGATGTAATTTGTTTCCAGCACTGAGGTTGAAGAAATTTAACTTGGAACACAATCAACAGACCTAAGTATGGTCTCAGATCTCACACTGTTGTTAGATACACAGGACCTTGACCAAGTAACTGACTTCCTTAGCTTTCGTTTTCTATAAAATAAAGGATTTGGGAAGAGTGATCAATTAAACCGTTTTTCTGTAGACATTCATAATCATCATCAGCGTTGACTGGTATTTCCTGAAATAATTCGAGTAAAGCACACCACGTATTAGTTTTCATGCGAGTAGAACAAGACTCTAAGAAATATTACTTACATTATCCAGAGCAATGTTTGTTCCCTTGTGAAAGATAATGCTAATTGAAAATAACTAGTTCTGTGGTCATGACACTCACCTCAGTACAAAATCCCTCAGTGGCTTTTACCATTCTTTAGAGAAAGCTATAATTCTGGTCTACAAGTCAATACCCTGATGTACTCCTGTTAACTGGGCCAAATGTTTAATGATTCAAACAAAGTAGATATGCATATTTCATTTAAATAGTACTCCATAGAGGGATTCCACTTACCAGGCCTCCTAAGAGTGCCTCAGGAACTTTATTTTCTTCTCATCTCATGGCTCAGATGTTGTGTTGGATCATTGACTTTGTTTGGTGTTCATTTGCCAAGAGGGTCAAAAAGGACAGGAGTTGGCTCAGAATTGTCACACATCCTTTTTCACATTGTATTTCATGGAAAATAGTCACATGCCATGCCAAAATATAAAGATGAGACAGTGGAAAATACAGGGTTGCTGAGTGTCCAGAAGGAAGGCAGAGTGAATTTGAGTTCTCAGGTGTACTGTTCTGACAGCATCCTTGTGTATAAAGCCCACTTAGCTCCTTTCAGTTCCTGGAATTTCCAGATACAAGTCCTAGCAGTATCCACAGTCTAACCTGTCACAGCCTCCCAGGCTTGTTTTCAGTTATGGCTTCCAGTCTATGCTCCTGGGCAGGATCTTTCTGCTTTGATTTATCATTATACTCACTGCATTGTATCTAAGCTCCTTAAATCTGAATCTCTGTCTTCCCCCCCATGTGCTTCATAAGAAATGAAAAAGGAATCAGCAAATTATGGGGAGGGGAGAAAGGATGGACAAGATGCTGTAATTGTAAGAAATGGAAAGCTCTATTTTAATGATTTTACTCCTTTAATGGATGCTACTCGGTGTGCATGGTTTAGATTACTTGGCTTAAGGGTTTACTGGTAAATTGGATACAAAATCATTGAAAACCATTTATAATGTAACATGAAATGATTTAATATGCTGTATCTTTCTAGCTTGTGTTCTCACAGAAGTAGTTAAAAGACAGTGAAATTTCAGTAAAATTGTATATTAAATCTTCACATTTCATTGGTGAACAAAGATTTTTCACATGATGTGTTATGACAGCAAATAGGTAAGTTATGACTGAAGTACTGACATTGCCACAGAGAGCAGCTCTGGCCTAGAAGGGTTTAAATAAATTCAATGAAAAACATCAGATTGTATATGCTAAAATTATAAAGAAATATAAAGCATGATAGCTTCCAGCTACCTAGATGCTAATTCTGGGGTTATTAACTTTAATGTTTTCATTGATGGCAGAGAATTAAAGTTCTATGTCTTTCCTTGGTGTTGTCAATCTGCTTATGAAAATAAGTGATGTTCCTGTATCAATGTAATGTTATCTAGCTGTTGGACATGATGAGAAAGATGGATATTGACACCTTTAAAAAAAACTATTCTTAAGCTTTTTGTCATTTTAAAATACAGAATCTAAATTGTCTACTCTCTTACTTCAAAGGAAAACCAAGGACTGAGAATTTTATGAGGCTTATCTGAACTAAAATATTTACCAAAGTAACAAGGATTTTCTTCTTTAGTTTTACATTTTTTCATAATTTGATTATTTAGATTTAGTTTAAAATTTCATCCTTTCAAAGGAACAATGGCTCTCTATTTAGAGTGGGTGATTTTCATCCATTTATCTGTCAGCATGGTGACAGCTGTTTCAGAGAAGCACACTGATAATGGGTTATTTTCACTTTTTTTCAAGATTAAAAAAACAAAACATAGAGAACAATGATATTTTAATTAGAGCAAAATGGATGTCCTTAGATATTCAACATGAATTCTATATTGTCATTGGATCTGATTAAAAGAATTTATGTGAAGAATCAGAACTGAAGATGTTTGCCCTTTTTATTAAGACCATTTGAGAAGTTCTTAGTGTCACCCCACACTATCATCCATCTGTGGATACTGGATCTTCTCTGGATGTTTGATTTCTATTGTCTTGGAGGTGATGGGGTGTCCATAGGTCACATTGTTTGCTTGTGGCAAATTCACAGAAGTAGATAGTTTTACATGTTTTATGTTAAGGATGGAAAAATTTGAAGATAGCTCTTTTAGATTTAAAAAAAATGTGCTACGTGGCCTTTCTGAAGACAGCTGGCAGGTATGTAGACATTTAGTGATATAAACAGACTCCTAAATTAGGAGTTCTCTCCATGTGTGTATTTTAATTATTTTTTATAACTACTTCTTTCTCGAATGGTCTATTAGGAGAATTGTTGGAACAGTTTTATGCAATTTGACATTAATTACACAATTATACCACAGCATAAGATAAACAGTCTGTTGAGTTTGTCTGTTATTTGGCAGGAAAAATGCAATTCAACACCAGACTCTTTTCATCCAATAGTCTGTTTCAAGAAATGACAACATATTTTTCAGTGAACCTTGGCCAGGATAGCAAAGCAAGTTGTGACTATTTAAAAAGTACCCTTCCTGTTCTATAAAAGCACAATAAACCAAAGGAGTGTGGAAGGTCTGCACAAGGGAAAGTCAGTATCTTTATCATGCTACCCTCCAGGCATTATTTTCCTCTGCACTAAACAATGGTGCAGCCTTTTATCAGTGGAAACCTAGGGTATAAATGTGGGCATTTCAGGAGGATCAGCCCTAGATTGTGGGATGTGTCTTCCTGAATTCTAGACAATAGTCAAGATGCCCATCTTTCTTAACTGGATTTTAGGGATAGTTTCCCAAATCTTTAAGCCCCAAATTCTTCAGAATACATTAAAAACATAGCTGTTATGTTAAGGCTACCTCTAGGAGCTGTCCAAGGTTTTAGATTTGGAAAGGCAAATGAGACTCATTCATGAGTCTGGGCCATGACGGGCCAAGGGTCTGATGCATTAGGAAATTCCTGCTTCTGTTTTAAAATACTATTTTATTGCTGTGTTCATAAATATTTTTATGAATTATGCCTATTATATATGTTTGTAAGTCTAGAAAATATAAAGAAACTAAAACATGAAAACGTAATGTACATGAGTTAATATGGCTTCTAGTTTACCTTAAGTAATACAGCGATTTATGAAATAACCAGGTAGAGCTTTGCTTGCTGAATAAGATGCCTTTCCTTAACTACACAGTCAGCTTTTAACTTTCCTGGCTTTTTTATTTCTTTTTTTTTGCCACCCAATTTTTCTAATTGAATAATAGTACTTTAGCAGAGAAAGATATCTCCTGGGAAATAAATTACCAAAAACAAAAAACAAAAAAAAACAAAACAAAAAACAAAACCCAGGTTTCATATATTTGTTCCGTAAATGATAGTGAATGACAAAGGATTTAAGAATACATCCTGAAATAATAAAACTCTGATAGTATTCTATAGTTCACTGTTCAAAAGTGACAGAAATTACCTCTCTAAGCTAAAATTTTGATTCTCAGCTGAAAGTGATGTGTGTAAGACCTGGCATGGCATGCCCGAATGTAGAGCTTCATGTATCCTTTCATATAGATCAAATTTGATAAAAATCTGGAGAAGTAGCAAAGCAAAAAGCAAGCCGTTATCTGAGAAGAGCACTCATTTGTAGAAAGTAAAACTTTTCATTGAAATCGTTCATTGAGTACATACTACGTGCACCTGTTCCTTTGCTTGGAGCAGCTGCTGAGACTTTGATTTAACCAACAAATTCATAGTGAGCACTTACAAAGGGCTAAATTCCATTCTAGGCATTGGTGGTAATAAAAGATAAAAATCACAGGTATCTCTGAACTCTTGACTTCTGTAGGGAAAATTCTGATATGACAACAATGGATAATTATACTCTAAAGTTTACTGTGATAAATATGAGGTAGAAAAGAAAGCTTAAGGTGGAGAGGATGGGAATGATGAAGTGAGGCATGAGTAGGAAGGGTACACTCTTCCACACCTTAAGATGATCTATCTGGCTCCTGAAATGACCACACTATAACAAGGGTTGGAGGAAAACTTGGTCCAGGTGAGAAAAATAAGAAAGTATGCTATGTTCTTGAACTATCTGGGATCTCACTCAGGAGTCATATTGCAATAAAGGTGATGATTTCAGGGTAAAGAGCAGGAAATTCTGCTGTGAGCACAGTCTATGAAAAGAACCCAGTTCTCCATCAGACATACTTCTCTTTAGGTCTTCACATTTAGGAAATGAAGACAGGTACATTTTTATTGAAAATAAAGTTATGGTTAAAATACATATTCAAAGTCTAGAAAAATATGAATTAAATTGCAGTAATTTGAAGTAAACATTAATTGAATCATAATCAAGAAATAGTTCTTACGTGTGTATGTATTTCATTCTAGTCTCTCTAAACTAACATCTGTCTACTGATCATCATCTGTCTACATATCCCTCTATTCTCTATCTAGTTATCTACATACTTGGGGAGAATTGGGAAAAATATATCACGTAAGTTGATTCCTTTTACATTCAGATTTATCCAATCACATTTCCCACATCTGGGAAAATGTATTTACTTGTTTTCAGAACTAGTATTCCCTGCTGGTTGATATACTGTTTAGAATAGGAAATATGAATTTGTTGGAGGAAATATAGCCTTTTTGAGTAGGTGTGTCAATGGGAGTGGCCTTTGAGGTTTCAGAAGCTTACACCATGCTCTCTCTCTCTCTCTCTCTCTCTCTCTCTCTCTCTCTCTCTCTCTCCTCCTCCTCCTCCTCCAACTCCTCCTCCTCCTCCTGCCTGAGGAACAAGATGTAAAGCTCACAGTTACTACTACAGATCCATATATGTCTTTTATTAACCATGGTGATAATGTACTAACCCTCTAAAATTGTAAGCCAGTCCCCAATTAAATGATTTTATTTATAAATTTGCCTTTGTCATAGTGTCTTATTTATAGCAATAGAACACTAAGACTATATCTCTTGCTGCCAAATGAAATCTCAGTTGCTGGGGATAGGTTATACTAATTGAACTGTTGTCCAAAGGAATCCCATAAAAATGCCTAAACAATCCAGTCTATTTCCAAGGTTATTAGTTGTTCTCCATAAATTGATGATAGCTCTGTTGCTGAATATAATACCTACATTAGTTATTGAATATGGAGAAGTCAACCTAGTAGTTGCCTAGAGCCCTCTGCCCTACAGATTAGTATTTTAGTACTGGAAAGTATTCTGCATAGTCTCAAAGGATAAAAGTAAGCACTAAACCATCTATAAACCCTTCTATTTACAAATTTTGCATTCCTGTAAGATATGTTGGTGCAATAGTGTCACAAAGATTTGGGAGTACCCAACAACTATCTGATTGGAATTGAGGTCCATTCCATGGGATGGAACCCATGTTCAACACTGATTGGAGGGCCAAGAATCTGAAATTAGATAGGTAATGGACCTAGAAAAAAGCCAAATACTATAGTTTTGATAAACTAATGTAACAAATTACTTCTAATGATATTCTGTTATACTCATAGATCAAGTGTCTTGCTCAGCCATCACCAGAGAAGCTTCCTTACAGCAGCAGGAAAAAAAATGGGACAGAGAGCTAGAAACCTTAGAAAACTCAGTTCTAAAATGGAATGACCCCATCAAATCCCTCACCTAAGAACTTGGGGAACTCTACAGAAGAGGAGGCAGAAAGATTGAAAGAACCAATGGAGATGAAAGATACCAAGGAAACAAAGCGTTCTAGATACAACCAGACTGACAAATGACAGACAAACGAATTCACAGCGACTGTGGTAGCTGCACCAGTCAAGGTCTATATGGGGTTTCAAAACTGGGAGGGAAATGGACAAGAGTCCATACCCCTAGCCCACAATATAGCTTCAGTTAATAATTGCTCACAAAGGAAAGATTAGTCTTCTTCAACAGAGTCTCCCATTGGGTATGTAAATAACCCTTAGGTTATGCCCCATGCTCAGCAGTAGGCAGACAACACAAATCAAATTGGATGGTTTTTTTTTGGGGGGGGGGGGTATGGTGGTTTGAATATGCTTGACCCAGGGAGTGATACTATTAGGAGGTGTGGTCTTGTTAGAGTAGGTGTGGCTTTGTTGGAGGAAATGTGTCCCTGTGGGCATGGACTTTAAGAACCTTGTCCTAGCTGCCTGGAAGCTGTCTTTTCCTAGCAGCCATCAAATGAAGATATAAAACTCTCCGCTCCTTCTGCACCATTCCTGCCTGAACACTGCCATGTTCCTGCTTGATGAGAATGGACTGAACCTTTGTAAGCCAGCCCCAATGGTTGCTGTGGTGGTCATGGTTTCTCTTCACAGCAATGAACTCCAACACAGAGGATTTGTCTCATAATATTTTTATCTTTTCTGTTGTTTGTTTTTTGTTAGTTCTTTAATTTTAGGTATTTTGTTACATAATTTGTATTTGTTACATAATTTGTATTTTTATGGCATTTGTTTGTGCAAATATCACTGTGTATGTATGTGGTTTTGTGCCTTTGTCTCTCTTTATCTGTTTATTTTGTCATGTTCAGTTCCACTTGTTTTTATTTTATCTTATTATTATTATTTTTAGATGTTGATTTGTTTTCTAATTACATATTTATAACATATATATAATTAGATATTTTCTAAATGTATATATTATATAGAGAAAGAGGGGGAGAGATAGGGAGAGGGAAAGAGAGAGAGAGAGAGAAAGAGAGAGAAAAAGGGTGTGGATTTCATTGGGAAGAGATCTAGGAAGAGTGAAGGAGGGGAATAATACTCAAAATATATTATATGAAGAAAAATTTATCATTAATAAAAATAATAAAAATTGAAAATATATAACCTATATATTGCACTGAGTTTTGTTGTTATTTTTCTAGAAGAGTGTGTGTCATCCCATTATAGAGACACAGTACTGTGGGGTACTGGTTAGTTCATATTGTTGATCCTCCTATAGGTTTGCCAACCCCTTTAACTCCCTGGGTACCTTCTCTAGCTCCCTTTTTAGGGGACCTGTCCTGCGTTCCATCCAATAGATGAATGTGAGCATCTACTTCTGTATTTGCCAGGCACTGGCATAGCCTCACAAGAGATAGCTATATCAGGGTCCTTTCAGCAAAATCTTGCTGGCATATGCAATAGTGTCTGGGTTTGGTGGTTGGTTATGGGATGGATCCCTAGGTGGGGCAGACTCTGGATGGTCCTTTCTTCTGTCTCAGATCCAAACTTTGTGAGAGGGGTAGTTTTAGCAGGACAGTTTTACAATAACAGGTTGCAGATAAAGACAGAATGAGTAGTAAGCAGAAGAATAGAATAGACTCCCATAGTTAGTTTGAGGCCAAGCAGAACAATTCAGTAAGAAGACAAGAGAAGCTAGTTTGAATCAGTTGGGTTGGAGAGGAGTTTGGACCAGAACAGCTGAGTTGAACCTGTCAGCCTAAGTTCAGAGAGAGCTAATAAGGTTAAGTTTATTCAGCAGTAAGACTCTGAGACCCAGATGAAAATTACATATGGTGAATAAAGTTACTTTTGCAAATATGGATACTCTTTATTGTTGAATGTGTATCCTTTAGGATGCAATATACTGTTGATATTTTTTGGTTCTTTTGATTTATGTTATAATTTAGCTCTAGAGTTCTTTGTTTAATTCTTTCCTAGGATACTAGTCTATTGATGAAAGTGGCGTATTGAAATCACCCCAAATCACTATGTTGAGATCAGTCTGTGGTTTTAGATGAAACAGTGTTGTTATTGTTTTCTGTTTGTTTTTGGTGTCACCTTGTTTGATGACTATATATTTAGGATTGCAGTATTCTGGTAATGGGTGTTTCCTTTAACAGGTTTAAAGTGACCCCGTTTTACCTCTTTTGGCTTTTTTGGTTTGAAGTCTATTGTATCAGATATTGTTATAGCTATGACTGTTTTCTTTATTACATTTGCTTGGAATTTGACTTTTTTTTTCGTACCCAAAGATGTTGACTCCTGTGATTTAGTATATTTCTTGGAGGGGACAAAAAGATCCATCCTATTTTTTTTTTTAACCCAACCTGTTAGTGTCTATTTTTTTTTAAACCTCTCCCACTGTTAGGAATCCCAGAACAAAACATCAAGCTACACAGCTCTAACAAACATACAGAGGACCTAGGTTAGACTCATGCAGGCCCTCATTCAGCCTCGGCAAGCACTAGTGAGTTCAGGCTTGTTGATTCTGAGTGTGTAAGAATTTGAAAACCCTAGTTATGTTCAGTACTTGATCTTAGTCAAAAGGCCAAGAAGCAATTCTTAGTTACATTTTGGATGTAGCATTTTTATTTCCTCCATTACAACCTTCTTCGCCTGTCTTTTTCCATGTCTTATTTTCTGTTTCCCTCTTCCTTCTATTTATTAGTCCAAACCAAGAAAGCAAAAAGAAAGACAGAGTAGCCATCCAGCCATTGGAAAAGAAAGCAAAGAAAATGTAGAAAAGAGGAAAAAAAACATTAGAAAAATAAATTCTCATTCGAGGAGTATGTCCTTCTCATCACACAGTAGATTAAATATTACTGCTTTGACTTCTCAATCTCTTGAGATTGGTTTAGCTATGAAAGACTACAACAAAACATTCATTAGTGTGACATATGGTAAATATAGCAGAAGTGGGCCCCAACAAACTCATTCTAGTTAAATCTTGAAGCTGTAATTGTAAGATAATGGCCTCATCTTATTGTCAAGCAGTTACAGCATGAGACTAATAGGATGCCAGGGGAAACGTTGATCAGTACTTGAGAGCCTTAATTTTACCCAAATTTTATTCACCAACTTGTTCAATGAATAGGCCTCTTTTCTGAACTTGCTATTCATGCATGAGCTACGGAGCAGTTACATGCTTAAAAGTGGTGGCCAAACCATGCTGACTGAAAGGTTCTGAAGAGTACTCAAGAGAGAAAATTAGATATATTATTCCAAAGTCTAGCAGATTGCAGGAGATGCTGGCAACATCTAGTTTGTGTTTATATAAAGATTTTGCTGAGTATTCCACTCATGGTATTCAATACATAAACTACTTCATTTTCCTGCTTTTCTAGTTTGCTTCCCTTAACAAAGATACTTTTATGTCTCCAACAGTGATTTGTGGGACTGAGCAAATGCTAAAGTCTGTTTAGTATTTTTGAGTTGACCTACAACAACAAATTCATATGTAAAGTGCTTAGAAAAAATAATATCTCAGGACTACTGAACTTGTAACTATTCAGCTATCTCCAATTAATATATGTTAATAGAAAATGATAGATATTGTATACCATTATTATTTTAAATGAGTTAGGAACAATTGTCTCCCAATAATTACTTATTTTGAATTTATTAATAAACCATTTACAGTATAGAGAAAGTAAAATGAAATTTCTTCCTTGTAACAAACAAGTAGAATGAGCTCTATTTTATGTAGTATATTGACCTTAGTAAGGTTAGGGTGTTCACACTTTGGCCAGAATGAACTTACCAACTGTCAAAGGTATCTAAAACCTAAAATTGGATGTAAAATGCATTAAATGGATTCATAAAAAGTCAAAATATTTGAAGTTGCTTCTTAGAGTACATATTAAGCAACATTTTTAAGAAGTAGCAATTTGTGTTACAGGTTAATTGATGAGAGAAGTTTAAGGGAAAAATGTTTAGGGTAAAAATGTATAGAGAAATAAAAGATTTTGATTTTCCCAAATCAAGTACCTACTGTACACTGGAAGGAGAGCTGCTGCTTTTCCTCACACTCACAGAATAGTTTCCACAGGTCACAGCTGAGAAGTAGAACTGATACCTCAGGCGAAGAAGCAAGGAAGTCAAAATGTCCTTATCCTAGTCTTCTTGCCTGCCTGCCTTTTGTATCTTCTGTTACTTGTTATAATTCTGGTTTTTGGTCCTTTGAAACAAGGTCTTCTGCACCTCGGTGTGACCTTGAATTCACAAAAATGACCCTGAAGTCCTAATACTTTTTCCTTTGCCTCCTAAGTGCTGAAACACAAGGCTTGTTTTTGATAAGATTTTGTTAAGCATATCCATTTCTGTTAAGATTCTTAAAAACCGTAAATCATCCCTTTTCTTAAAATGATCTAGCACCAGGCCTTCCCAACTCACTTAAAAGACAGCTCTTTCGATGTGAATATGTTTCTGTGCTTCTGTGTTCTGTTGCTTTTGAGCTTCATCTCCCACCATTCATGTCCCATTTAATTCTGCTAACTAGCTTCCTCTAGATTGTGCACCAGGATTTTTCCTTGGCCTGGAAAAATAGACATTCTATACCGTGAGGGTTGGAGAAATCTGGTATCCCTTGGTCCGCACCATCTGCCACAGAGCAAAAAGTAATTGAAGCCCAAGTGAACACCTAACCTAAAAATGGAAGCACCTATATGATTTCTTATTTATTTCCAGAAATATGTGTGGTAGTACCTGCTATGCTGAAAAACCTCAACACTAGTGAAAACTTTACTGGCTCACATATCTAATATTACAACACTGTTGGCACCCAGATTTCCCATTCTCTCTCTCTCTCTCTCTCTCTCTCTCTCTCTCTCTCTCTCTCTCTCTCTCTCATAGTATTCTTGTTGTCTGCCTTCTATAATTTATCTATTAGTTCTGACTCTCATAACTAGAATGTAAGCTTTATGAGGCCAGGATTATCCTCATCTATCATGGCTGAAACCATTGTTTGAAACAGTGCCAGGTACACAGTCTGTTCAAATAGCATTTGTTGCTTGAATGAAAAGGAATGACAGATGTGCATATCTCTTCTTCTTTCTGGACAAGTGTGAAAATGATTTGAGCTTCCCTGGAGACTCTATGCTGGTCTTAGTTAGTCCTTGATTCCTACGGAGACTGTACGAATAATTCAGATTTCCTCTCTTCTGAAATATTTCAAGTAATATAAAAGAGTTTTTAAAACATTGAAATTACTGTATTTTAATGTAATTTGTCCTCTAGAAAGTTTATTATAAACATTTTCTTTTTGTTTTTGAACTAAAAAAGCTATATGTAGATCAAAAATCTCAAGTACAGTGACCTACATAACAATATGTACGTTTTGAACTATCCTTCTGTGATCATCTGAAGTCAACTGATAAACTCAAACAACTCAAATTCTCAATTTGTATTCAGCAGCGTTGGTATGAAATTTTCACTGTGTGTTAGTGCCAAAGCAGAACACTGATTTAAGGATGAAACAGTCCTTACAGTAAAATCTATACATTCCAAAAATATCATTAAGCGTTGATGGATTATGAATTTTGTTTAATAAAAGGAAAAATATGCCAGATTAGATGTGAGAAAATAGAATTAATGGTACTCAAGAAGCTTAAAGGTGTGCATCTGTCTAATTATCTTTCCAAGAACTAAAATATCATTTTAAAAGAGTATATTCAAACACCATCTTTACATATATATATATATATATATATATATATATATATATATATATATATATATATATCATATATCCAAGAATGGCTTTGAACCTTTGCTATGGCAATGTAGTCAAAGATGGTCTTCTGATTCCCTTGACTTCAAACCCTAAGTGCTAAAATTGCAGGTATATGCCAGCACTGTTTTATGCTGTGTTGGGGATTGAACTAGGGGCATTGTTCATGTAAAAGACTCGTTCAACTGAGAAACTGCCTCAGTCAATGCATAACTTTTAATCTAACAGTTTTATCACAAAAATATTTATCCTGTGACATGACATTCTGAACGCTTGGGAAAGAATGTGAGTCTTTAGGAAGCTAAAAAGATTTCTGAATCTAATTGGTTCATTGTAAATAGGGAAAATTTTGATTTTCAAATGACTTCAAGACAAAAATAACAAATTTCAACCTTTGATATCTGAAGATTGATAGATCTTCTGCTTGGTTGAGGAGAGATGGGGCTGAGAGACACAGAATCACCACACTTCGCACAAGTTAAAGCAAACAGCTAGAAGGTTAGACTCCTCTTGGTAAAAGCTTTCACTCCTACTTCATTGGCAGGGAGAGAGATGCAGCAGGGATGAGAGGAGGGGTAGATTAGAGTCTCTATTGTGACCACTGGGGTTTGGGTTTTACTTCAAAGAAATGAAACATGTGATTGGGTACTTTATTTTAAACATAAACTAACAGTAGTTTGTAAGGCCAGTGAAACAGGAAAAGGGCTAGAGATTGAAGGATCAGCATGTATTCTAAAGAGACTGTGGAACACTCAGGCCTAAAGTGATTACTTCATCACATCTCTGCCCTAAAGGCTCAGCTAACTCTAGAGAAGGGGTGGAAATTTTGGAAGAACCAAATGGTGTGGAAGATTCCAAGGAAACTGTTTTCCAAGTACAAAAGGGCTGATGTACATGGGAACTCATGGGTACTGTGATAGGATGCCCAAGACTTGCCCAAGTTCAAGCCAGTCAATAGAGCAGGGAAAACAGATGCCAAGGTCCACCTCTGGCCAATAAGCCACTTGTGACTGACAACTGACTGAAGAGAGAAGATTGGTTTTCTTCTGGTGGAACCGGCTGTTTCACGCTCCACAGCAAGCCCTATAATCAGAAGCAGTTGGACAATTCAAAACAGACTTCATGATTTTTGTTTGTTTGTTTTGTTTTGTTTATTTATTTGTGTGTGTGTGCTCAAGTAATTTTTTTTATGTTTAATTGTTTTGTTTTAGTTTCATGATTATTTTTAAGACAATAAAAGAAAGTGTTGCTGTACTAGTGGGGGAAGGGAAACTTGGAATGAGTTGGGACAAGGGAAACGATTTGATCAAAATATGGTGTGTAAACTTAATACATTTTCTATAAACAAAAAGCGATGCCACCGACAAAGCCAGAAGACAACATGTTTGGAGAATTTAGTTGCATTAAATTATACATGATCACTTAGGGACCTGCTCACAGCAATATTAACAGTAACAGCAGATACCCATAGGTATTAAGGGAAGTACAGCATCATGTGAACACAGCCATCATTAACAAAGCCTTAGCACCAACTACAAACAGCTTTCAAAACATTTTCTACTTGAGTTACTGTATTGTCTTTTAGATGTAAAGATTTCGTTGTTGGCTTAGGAAATTGAAAATAAATGTCAATAGTCAAATGTGAACTTGTAAAACAGCTATTCTGCTTTTAGTGTTCCCTACTATAGAACATAAACAAAAATAAAACTTGCAGAAATGAGTTAACTCTTGTGTAGTAAATAAAGTATTCAGTTGATAAAAGGGGACATTTTAGAAAATAACAATTCTTTCCTTCGACAGTATATTAACATGTCATATTTTTAAAATCCTGTTAAACTTTGTGAATCTTCCCTTCTATTTACCTAGTCATCCATGCCTACCCAGAAAAAGGAAGTTTTCTGACTATAATAATGTGAATTAAGATATTTTAAACTCAAAGAGAACACAGCATATAAATCTACAATGCTTAATTATACTGTTAGTATGTACTTTCGAATTACAGGAGGTTTCACTTGAAATAATGTCTAGCATTGCTTAGCACCATCCATATAAAGCATATACTGTGGTAAGTGCTTTATATGGAATAACTTAATTCAGTCTTTGGGATACATCTTCATTAACTATCATTAACTAAATTTACTAATTCCATTTGCACTCCATATACAAAGTAAAACATAGAATCTTAGGACTCTGTACTCATTTGTCAGTGAGACAGAAATCCAAACCTACAAAATTAAACACAGTCTTACTTTGACTCTATACAGAAGCCTAATACACTGTTGTATGAGAGACATCATTAGCAACTGATGGAGACAGATGCAGAGACCAAACATCAGGCAAATTCAGGGAGTCTTGTTGAAGAGTCAGGGCAAAGGGAGGTTTGAGGGAACCTGAATGATCAAGCACACTGCAAGACCTACAGAGTTAACTAACCTGGGTCCCTGGGGGCTCACAGAGACTGCCCCACCAACCAAAGAGCATGCATGGACTGGACCTGGATCCCCTTCACCTGTAAACCTGATGTGCAGCTTGGTCTTCATGTGTGGCCAACAATTATAACAGAGGCTGTCTCTGATTTGGATTCTGTTGTCTGCCTTTGGATCCCTTTCTCCTAGCTGAGCTGTCTTGCTTGGCTTCAGTAAGAGAGGATGTGCTTAATTCTGCTGCAACTTGATGTCCCAGTTCAGGCTGGCACCTAGGGGTTCAGGATCTCTTCCCTGAGAAGAAGGGGATAGGGGAATGGAAGAAGGTGGTGTGAGGGTGGGACTGGGAGGAGAAGAGGGAGGGGTGGCTGTGATCAGGATGTAACGTAAACAAATTAATGAATAAATAAATAAATAAATAAATAACACAATTCAAAAAAAGAAGAAAGAAAAAGGTTCAATTCTAGAGCACTAATGTTTTCATCCACATTATCAACTATCTTATTTATTTTATTAATCTTTATATTTTCGCCAATTATGTGGTTGTTTATTGCTTTAAATTAGACTTTTAAACTATGTTTTTACACTTTATATATTATATCACTTTTGGTTTAAAATTTTATTGAGAAATTGTAAATTTATCAAGGATATAATAATGATCTGTGTACTCTCTGTATTTCTCTTGTTTGTCACAACTCTAAAAATAGATATGTTCTTCAATTTTCATTTCATGTACACCTCTAAATTTTTTGGTGTTTGTTTTCTGTGTATGTTTCTCTCTCTCTCTCTCTCTCTCTCTCTCTCTCTCTCTCTCTCTCTCTCTCTCTC
>NC_034599.1:85616082-85622558 GCF_900095145.1 Mus pahari
GTGTGTGTGTGTGTGTGTGTGTGTGTGTGTGTGTGATAATCTGCTTGGTCAGTTGTCACTGGACTTTGGCTCCCACGTCTTTATAGGAGGACACTAACTACAATAATTTAAAAATAATTTGAATAATAATTCCAGTATAATTAATAACATTTCTGCACTTTGCTTTTGTTCAATAATATTCAGATAAATCACCATTAAAATACTGTTGGGAAAAATATAGGTTATAATTTACTAGAGTCAGAGTTATTGAAACGTGGAAGAGCAGGGATAGAGGCAAAGAGTTAAACATATATATGAGACAGAAACTGCATAGGCTAGAATATGAGAACCAAGAAGGAAACAGTATAGAACAGGGGACAAAAAGAAAGGGCATTCACTAAATGCCTTTTCAAACTACATAAAAACAGAAACAAAATAGCTTCAAATGTAAACATATAAATTAAAAATAAAACGAAATGGAAAGTACAGTAGCACGGATGTTCCTTCTACTTAGAATGACTGTGGCCTCCTGAGCCTCTCTGTTACCTTTCCTAGTTGACTCTCCATGTGGAGAGATGACTGCTGGTTTTAATCCCTAAACAAGTTCGATCAGTGTGTCCTCCCTGCTGAGAGGAATTTCTGTGTCTGATCTACCTTTCTGGGGAAGTGTCCATTTTGTGAACCCATCCCCCATCTGCCATCTAAATCCTTCTCTCTGCTGGGTTTTGGGTCACTGTTTTGGCAAGTGGCTCTCAGTGCTCAAGGCTCTGGAAAAGGATTGGCTGGTGCACCCATAGTTGTATTTATCTTTGGTGCTCTCCTTTAGCCTTGATCTCATCCATTTTTTCACCAATGGCCCAGAACTCTTAACTAAGAATAATTGCATCTATCCAGATGAGGGTACTTGTTTTGTTATACTTCTCCTGTCTCCCATGTGATCGCTGCCTAGGCAGTGGGAACAGCCATGCATTATGTATGTCTATTTAGGTTGTTCACTCTAGAGTTGCTTGTGGAGAATATCAGTTTTGAACTATCATTCCTAACTCCTGCCATACCCTCTACAGTTATAATACTGTTTAGTATTTTTACTTAAATATTAAAGAATATACTTTCTTCTCATCATTCATAGTACTATCTTCGAAATACACTACATATAGAGACATTCATTCTCAAAAGACACAGGAAAATTGAAATAGTATCTTATACCTTATCTGAGTACAAAGGCAAAAAAATCTGAATATCAACAATAGTAGAAATTCCACAAAGTCATGGAAGCTAAACAACCCAGTAATGAATAAAAAGAATGAATCACCCAAATCTATGGAATACAATAAAGTTGGTGTTCCATATGGATCACAGACTGGTGCCTTTTGTGTGTGTGTGTGTGTGTGTGTGTGTGTGTGTGTGTGTGTGTGTACATCTCATATTAATTATCTAATAAGACATTTGAAATATTTGGAAAAGCTAGAAGAAACAACTCCCCGAAAAACAATAGATAAGAGAACATAATCAAAATCATGGTTGAAATTAGTGATAGAGAAACCAAAGAACTGACCTCAAAAAGTCAAGGAAATGAAGACTTAGCTATCTAAAAAGATTCATGTGATGGACAAACCTTTAGTCTAGTAACCAGACTAAATGGAACATGTACCATAAATAATAAAATTAGAGATGAAAAAAGAGACAATACATCAAACACTGAGAAAATTTAGGGAATTATAGGACCATACTTCAATAATCTATGTATTCCATTAAACTGGAAATTCTAAAGTATTGAGATGAATTTACACACACACACATGCACACTTCGCACACTTATATACTCTCAAAGTTAAATCAAGGTGACATAAACATTTCAGTGAACCCGTAATATGAGATAGAAGCTATAATTGAAAATCTTCCAATCATAAAATCAATGGCAACTTGGATTCAGCATAGATTTGTACTGAAAATGAAACAAGAAACAAACAAAAATAAATAAATAATTTAGCTCAAATAAACCTCAAATTATTCTGTAAAATACAAACTAAAGAGCCATTTCCAATTCTTTTTATACTATTAACAGTATCACCCTGGTACCACTAAGGAAGGAAAATATTTGTTTGATAAAGCCTTTAAGACATTGAAGAAAATAATTGAAGATATCAAATAGAAAATATTTATGTGATCCTAAGTTATAAGTAAAAAGAAAAGAAGACAACACTGAAAGGGAGCTAGGACAGAGTTGACTGTGGAAGCCAGAGGGAGGAAGTAGTTCATGAGTCCAGTCAAAATACATTGTGTAAGTGCAGGAACTTTCTTAAAAAAGCAAAAACATCATTTAAAAAATCTCATATAATACTTACTCGAGCTGCACATCTATTGGTATTGAAATACTACAGTGAAGGTTAACATGGCTGCCGCAAGGATGATATGCAAATTTTTGAAGAGCTCCATATTTGGACTTTTGGCTTTTTAAGAAAATAATGAAAACAGAGTTGGGTAGGTGTGGGGATGGGACTCTGAGAAGAGTCTGGAGAGCAGAAAAAGACTGTAAGAAATTTTCAAAGAATAAATAAAAATGTAAAAAGCCTCCACAAAAAAGAAGATCATCTTTTCAGGAGATGGGTTGGTCGAATGAGAAAAGATTGTAAAATCTGTGTTCGGTCCTTGAGTTGAAAATGTTCCCTTGTAAGAGAAAAACAATTTCAGTGAACAGTGTCTTCCCAAAGCCGATTTATGCTGAATTTTGTCACATATACACATCTACCTCTTTCATTCCATTCTGAACTTCTATGGAGATAACAGTCATGGCAATCTGTTAGGAACATTTCCTTACAACCGAGGATGCTCAGAGTGGCACAAATAGCCTTCACCCGGGAAGAGCACACCAAATCCAGTGCTGAGTGGTCAGCCATGAATACATACACACAAGTAGTAGCATCATATAAAACAATTAATGAAAAAAGAGCTCATGAATTTGAAAGAGAGCAAGAATGAGTATTAGGGGAAGTTTGGAGGAAGGAGAGGGAAGGAAGATATGCTATGATTACATATAACCTTAAAAATTATTTAAAACATGTACTTAATTCATTTTACATAATATACACTATTCAAAATGGGCAGTGGTAGCTCATGCCTTTAATCCCAACACTTGGGAGGCAGAGGCAGGTGAATTTGAGTTCAAGACCGGCCTGGTTTACAGAGTGAGTTCCAGGAAAGTCAGGGCTACACAGAGAAACTCTGTCTTGAAAAACCAATGTATATATTGTTTATATATATTACACACACACACACATACACACACACACACACACACACATACACTATTCTACTTAAATCTTTTATCTTTTACCTACTACAAAAAATAAATTAAGAAAGTTAAAATATTCCATTTTCATAATACAAATAGCTACTTAAGCATACTTAAGCATTCTTTTGACTTTAAAGAAAATCCCAATTATATTCTTTTATAGCTTTTAACATATGTAAATGAGGAGTTTTGTGTGTTTAAGTGTCAGTGGCCCTCAAGAGTTTTTCCTCTTAATTTTCAACCAGGTAGAAATCCAGTTATTTCTCTAATTAGTAGAATTACAATGCAAAAACACTTTTCAAAGTGGACTCTGTTCCAGGGTGTATAAAGCATCTTAAGAAGTGTCTGATGATGTTTGGAATCTCCCCTGACCTTAGATCAATGTTAGAGATGACCTTTACATTAGATTCACAGCACTGCAGTGAAGTCACACTCTCTGCCTGGCTGATGAAAGAATGCCATGAGAAAGAATAGTTCTGGGGACTTTGTTCTCCCACTGTGCATCAAAAGGAGAGCCCTAAGGTGTCATCCACAAACAACTCATCGTCCTCTCAAGGAACAGAGGCTGATTTATCTGCAGAGTAAAGTTTTTCCCCTGGGGGAAAAATGTACTACATGATTATAAAAGAATACATATTTTCCTCCTCTTAAATTATGTTGTCTTGAAAATTTCCAAGAAGTCTAATACAAAGAAACAGTGTAAGTGATGTTTTTAAAGATTTTCACTTTGTTCATTTTTCTTTTTTATTTGATTTTCTTTATTTACATTTCAAATGCTATTCCCTTTTCTTATTTCCCCTCTGAAACCTGCCCTATCCTATCCCCCCTCCCCCTGTTCACCAACCTACCCACTCCTGCTTCCTGGACCAGGCAGTCCCCTATACAGGGGCGTAGGACCTTGACAGGACCAAGGGCCTCTCCTCCCATTGATGACTGACTAGGCCATCCTCTACTATGTATGCAGCTAGAGCTATGAGTCCCACCATGTGTTTTCTCTGGTTAGTGGTTTAGTCCCTGGGAGCTCTGGGGCTACTGGTTGGTTCATATTATTTTTCCTCCTGTGGGGCTGCAAACACCTTCAGCTCCTTGGGTACTTTCTCCAGTTCCTCCATTGTGCTCATTCTAATGGATGATTGTGAGCATCCACATCTGCATTTGTCAGGTACTGGCAGAACCTCTCAGAAGACAGCTATATCACGCTCCTATCAGAAAGCACTTCTTGGCATCCACAATAGTGTCTGGGTTTGGTAACTGTATATGGGATAGATACCCAGTTGGGACAGTTTCTGGATGGCCTTTCCTTCAGTTTCTGCTCCACACTTTGTCTCTGTTCCTCCTCCAATGGATATTTTGATCCCCATTCTAAGAAGGACATATCCACACTTTGATCTTCCTTCTTCTTGAGATTCATGTGGTCTGTAAATTGTATCTTGGGTATTCTGAACTTCTGGGCTAATATCCACTTAACACGTGTGTTCTTTTGTGATTGGGTTACCTCACTCAGGATGATATTTTCTAGTTCCACCCATTTGCTTAAGAATTTCATGAATTCATTGTTTTTAATAGCTGAGTAGTACTCCATTGTGTAAATGTACCACAGTTTCTGTATCCATTCCTCTATTGAGGGAAATCTGGGTTCTTTCCAACTTCTGGCTGCTATAAATAAGGTTACTATGAACACAGAGATAGACTTATTTGGTAGTTTTAATAAAACCATTCCTTAGGATGGTCCTGTTATGTTGGAGCAGAATAGGGAAAAATGCATTCCTGGTTTTAAAAGGCTATATTTCAGGCATCTATTTATGTTGTTTTGTGTTTATATGCCACTTGTTTATTTTGCCATATATTTTAACCATTCTCATTTGTACATGTTTTTATAATTATATGTACTTAAGCTTGATAAGAAAATCTGTTTAGTGTTCTTTTATCTACTTACAAACTCACTAAAATTATCATTTAGTTAAAACAGAACGAGTTCACAAAATTTCTAAACCCTGGCCTTTGTGCTCAGGCATTTAATTGAGGTCTGAACACTACAGATCATGTTCTGATCTTCTAAGTTTAGAGCCTGAGGCCAGAATTTATAGATAAATTTTCTTAATCCTGACTTTACTGTTATTCTCTAAAGTAAATATTAAATACTCAACATATTAAAGTAGTTTTTATATTTCCAAAATTCTTCATGCATTCCTATATAGGAATATAGGTAAGGATTGGAAATATCTTTCTTCATTCCCAGTGTGTGGTGACAGGGGTTGAAAGTTGGGGGACTTCTATAACTATCATTGATGCCTCCATGTTTCACCTAAATTTATACGTTGTGGTATAATATTTTTAACAAGCCTAAAATACCATCAATGTCACTCAAGCAAGGTCTCTTCCACACTACTTTTAAGTAATTTTGGGTTTAAACCATTTTACTTTGTTTTCTTTGCAAGCATCTACAGCTTAATTAGAGTGTACTTAACTAAACATCTGGATAAAAGTCACATTTTCCAAAATAGCTCTACGTGGGCAAAAAAGGGAGTCTGTTATTAGTATATTCCTCAATAACTAAGACATATGTAGTTTCCAATAGCAGTCAGGGGGAAGCACACCTGCCATTAAGACATCATATACATTATTCCTACTGCTTTGCTGGCACATATTCAGTCACTATATAAATATTTTTTTAGTCACTCCTCCTGAGAGTAGTTTCTTTGGAAATGACTACATGGAGAAAGAATGAATATGGAAGAAAGAGCAGTACCATATTCTTATTTTTAAAATTTCTCAATATTATTTACAGTATAGAGTTTTTGTTTGCTTTAAAATTGTATAAACAATCTGATCACATTGAGGAATACATTTCAAAAATTCTTATCTTCTTTCATTCTGCAGTCCTCTAGGAAATGAGAAAGCCACCACATGTTCTCTCTTAATGTGATCCTTAGTTTTAGATGTGAGTACATAACCTTGAGTAACCTCAGAAATCAAGAGAATAAAAAAGATCTATGGCGGTGTGGAAAGATCTCCAGATAGGAGCTACAATATAGGTATAGTTCATGGGGAAATGAGAAAAGGAGAGGGACATTAATTGGAGTGGGTAAGGGACAGCAATACTGAGTGAGAGAAAGTTTACACACACACACACACACACACACACACACACACACATATATATATATATATATATATATATATATATATATATATATATATAATT
>NC_034599.1:85623248-85628405 GCF_900095145.1 Mus pahari
CCTGGAACTCACTCTGTAGACCAGGCTGGCCTCGAACTCAGAAATTCACCTGCCTCTGCCTCCCAAGTGCTGGGATTAAAGGCGTGCGCCACCACACCCGGCCAAAGTTCATCATTCTTATCCTCTGGCGAAGTGCAAGTTAAAATTACTTTGAGAGTTCATCTTACTCCCGTCGGAATGGCCAAGATCAATTTAAAAAAGTAACAACACATACTGGTGAGGATGTGGGGAAATTGATAAACTAATTCATAAATGGTGGTGTTCAAATTAATACAGTCACTATGGAAAGCAGTTTGGAGGTTCCATAGGAAGTTTAGAATCAATCTACCACAATATACCATGTTTTGATATATACACTAAGGACTCTACATTTTATTACATAAATACTTGCTTGTCCATGTCCATTGCTGCTCTATTCATAATAGCCAGAAATTAGAAACATATTACATATACATCAACTGATGAATGGATAATAGCAATATGGTATATTTATACAATGGAATATTATTCAACTGTTAAAAATGAAATTATCAAATTTTCAGGTAAATTGGTAGAGCCAGAAACAAACATCTTGAGTGAAGTAAGCCAGATGCCAACAGAAAACTATTACAAGTTTTCTTTTATTTGTATTTGTTAACTTTTAAGCTTTAGGTATCTGTCTTTAAATATAAATAACCACAGATATTAGTATCTTATAAAAGACCAGGTATGAAGAAGAGTATCTTACAAGGAAGGAGAGATGTAGTATAGTGTTATAAAGAGATAAATGAGAAACTAGAATAGGAGAATTCAATTGTGAACAAGATAGGAGAATACAGTAAAGATGGGGGATAGGAGGAGGGACAATATCATTAAGAGTCATTAAAAACATATGGAAGCCTAGTACTGTTAAAGTTTCCTAAAATACATACATATGTAAAATGAATTAAAATGTAGTCAGGAAATAATGAGGAAGACAATGCACCAACAAGACATCTTAAACCATCAGGGAAAACCTCCAGTGCAAAGAATGGGTTACATTTTATTTAGTATGGACAAATGGTGCTATAGTCTCCTTCCATCAAAAATCAATTTTTTTTCTGAAGACTATTGGTCACTCTCTACAATGGTTAGATTCTATTGCCAAAGATATTACTTACTTAGATGTCATCAAATATGATGAAATTGAGCTTGTTCCCAAATAGTCACCCATACTGACTAGTGTTAATGGTGCTGAAAGGTCTTCTGAATACTACTGGAGGAGAAAATCATCCCTCTTACCCATCAACAGACTCTGAAACCTACAACAACAAGCTTCCTGCAAGGTATGCTGGTGCAATAGTGACACAAATGTTATAGGCGTAGCCAACTACTTCTTAAAATTGGCTTTAAGACCTACCACATGATATGGAACCCATACCTGAGACAGCTAATGTAACTAGAAACCTGAGACTAGATAGACCATAGACTGTAGGGTAAACCCTGCTCCTATTATTCTGCTAAATGAACACACCAATAAAATGACACAATGCCATATGTATATATCAGTTCATCTTTCAATTTTTATCAGAGAACTTTCTTTTTGCAGTAGTTGAAAATTAACACAGTGGTCCACAACTGGACAGTGTGCAGAGCGTGAAACACTTTGGAGTACTAAGCCACAAAAGGAATGGTTGTTTCTTTGTCTGTTTATTTTATCAAGCTCCTTTGCTCAAGACTCAGACATCTATACTGAGACAGAGAAAGAAAAATTGTATGAGGAGGAGGTAGTGGATGATTCCAAGGAAACAGCTGCATTCTGGATATAGTAGGATTTATGCACATATGAACTATGATAGCACAAGTAAGACCTGCATGGGTTCACACCAGAAAAAAAAAAGTCTTTCACTCAGAACAAGTGGAGACAAATTCTCACACCTAAGATATTTTCAGTTAATATGTTCCGGAGAAGGAAAATCAGCTTTTGCCAATGTATTTTCACAGAATACACCAACCACACTCCAATGTAGACCCAAATTCCATGAATAGTTGGGCAGTGTAAAAAAGTACCCCACACCTTTTCTTCTGTTTTGGATTTTTAAAAAAAATGTCTTACTGGGTTGTTTGCTTGTTTCTGTTTCTTGTGGGGTTTTTTAGTTTATTTTTAAAATTCTGTTTTTGTTTTGAGAAAGAACATAAAGTTGTGTAAGTAGGGAGGGGGTCTTTGAAGGAGTTCGGGGGAAAAGGATATGATCAAAATATACTATATGGAAAAAATAACTTTTAAAGAGAAAAAGATTAAGATTATTGACAAATATTTTAATCAAATTACCCAGAGAGAGTAGACCTAATTCAATATATTTGAGATAAGAAGAGAGACATTACAACAGACATTCAGAAAAATCAGATATAAAACAAACTGGAATGTGGGAAGCAGGTGAGACAGCATGGGCCAAGATGGCATCCTGGCTCACTGCTAAGCCCCGTGATCCCTGCTTGTTTACCAAGAACCTGAACATGCACACTTGAATGATCATGTGCTGCCTGCCTGACACATAGTTTCATGCAGCATGTTATTGAGTCACTGGCCTATCAATGCGCACCCTGTCTGTGTGCATGTCTCGTGTACAGAGCGTGCTGAATGCTGATTGGATCATGAACAGTGGTGAGAGACGAGTTCAGAAGATGGATGCGGATAAATTGGGCCATCCCCCAGAATAAAGCAGAAGATGCTTGAACTCTGTCTTGGTGCACATGTCATCTTTTCCCCACCTCTGCTGGCCGGAGTCTGGGGTTGCAGCATCTGGTGGCCTGTACAGGGAACTCTGAAAAGAGCAGCTGAATCAAGAAGCAAGAGCTATGGGTGAGTTCCATGGTAGAGAGTAGTAATCTAGCCCTAGGAGGAAGTTCTAAGTATAGGGACAGAGTTAGGTTTCCAGCACAGGGACAAAATTAAGTTAGGTTCCCAGTATAGGGATGGAGTTAGGTTCCCTGCACAGGGACAAAGTCAAGCTCCCAGGGTTAACAGCTAAGGTCCCAGTAGGGACACAAAAACTAAAGTGAAGATAGCAGCAGGAGATTGACACAAAGCCATGGGATCTGCCGCTTCAAGCTTGCAGACAGCAGATTCAGCTGCCCCTTTACAGCCAGGCATGCTAGCAATTTGGAACTTAGTTAAATCTTGCCTGGAAGACAAAAATGGAAAGTATGCTGCCAAGTTAGAAAAGAGGGTGGCAGTTTTAGAGGAAGTAAAAGAGATTATGTCTCAAGATAGTGACCAGTAAAAGAGAAAAGAGGCTAAAGAACAAGAGAGTGAGGAAGGAAGTTCGGATGAATCATCTAACAGTGTAGATGAAATGACTAGCATGATATCTAAGTTGAGTTTTAGGTGAGGAAGGCTGCCTGAACCCTCGGCACCTCCCTTGCCCTCACCTCCTCCCTATAAAGGGAAAAGAGGAAGTGAAGGAAAGCGCAGCCACCATGCTTTGGTATGGCGAAATCTGCCTCATGAAGTTGGTGCGTTCCCAGTGTATCAAGATTAGCAAGGGCAACGATATCATGCGCCCTTAGATTGGAAAACAATTCAGAAACTTATGTCATGGCGATTGTGAGGACAGCTCCCCACACGTAAATACCTATGGCCCCCAAGCTGCCTTCACTGTGACTCAAGTGGAGGGATTACAGAGATTCTGTATGACTCCTTTCGATTGGCAAAATCTGTGCAAGGCAGTGTTATCTGGAGGAGGTTACTTAAATTGGAAGGCTGTGTACCTTGAGTATGCTATTGAACAGGCTGCTGTAAACAACACTAATGGCCAACCTGCTTGGAGTGTAGACATGCTCATGGGACAAGGAAATTTTGTGAATAATCAGACAGGATATCCTTTACAAGTATATGAACAAATTAACAACTGCGCCATTAAGGCTTGGAGAATGTTTTCCAGAACCTGGGATTTAGGATCCAGCTTGTCCAAAGTTATACAAGGAGATAAAGAGTCTTTCTCAGATTTTCTTGCCAGAATGGTTGAAACTGCAGGCAGAGTTTTCCCAGATGTGGATGCAGCCATGCCACTTGTTAAACAACTAGCTCATGAACAAGCAAATAAGCCTTGTAGAGATGCCATTTGACCCTACAAAAATAAGACAATGGATGTCTGGATAAGAGTATGTAGGGATGTCATGGAGACCCCCCTGACTGATCAAGGGTTGGCCGCAGCTATTCTAACAGGTATACAAGCTGGCCAAAGAGGTCAAGGAAACCAACCTACTGCTCAGAAGGGCCTGACCAGTGGATGCTTTCCTGTGGCCAGGCTGGGCATTTTAAAAGAGATTTTCCCACCCCCCTCCCCCCGGCCAACTACTGCAGCTCCCATGAGACATTCAAAATTATGTCCATGGTATCATAAAGGCAATCATTGGACAGGAGACTGCCAATCCAAGTGGGATGTAGAGGTCATCCACTTGAGCCAGTCCAGCCAGGGGCCAGGCCAAAGAATGGGTCATGGGTCCCACTGCCCCAGGGCCCTCAAATATATGGAGCACTGCAGCAAACACACACCCCATGGCCCATCCTGTGATAGGTACCCAGACACCCGCGCATGAGAGTGCCACCAGAAGAGCTACAGCAGGAAGCACAGGATTGGACATCTGTGCCACCACCAGACTCATATTAACCCTAGAAATGGGGGCTCAAATAATTACTTCTGATTTCAAAAGACCTATCCCGAAAAATACAGTGGGGATATTATTGGGGCATAGTTCAACTACTTTAAGAGGATTAATAGTGCACCCTAGAGTAATTGATTCTGACTGTGAGGGAGAGGTGAAAATCATGGTCTCATCCTCAAAAGGTGTGTCTACCATCTCACCTGGAGATAGGATAGCACAAATTTTGTTACTTTCCAGCTGTCATGCCCATTATTCTACCAAGGGCCTTATTAGAGGAACAAAGGGATTTAGATCAACTGGGGATCCGGGTGTGTGGTTCTCTATGGATTTAGGGGAACACCCCCTTTATAAATTGAAGGTATAGGGGATCACCATTTTGGGATTGCCGGATTCTGGAGCTGATAGGAGCTTTATTAAAGAAGCAGATTGGGGAGGGACCCGCATCTGGACCCGATCGTCCTGCGCCTCTCCTGCCCAGGAGGGGTGTTCGCCTGGCGGCTGTCCGCAGGCTGATCCAGCACCCAACACCTT
>NC_034599.1:85628416-85705203 GCF_900095145.1 Mus pahari
TAGAGGCTCCTTGGTCTTCCAAACTCCATATGACCTAGCACAAGGCAAGGCCTGGGCCAAGTAGTGGGAGTGGGTGGGTAGGGGAACAGAGGTGGGGGCAGGGGTATGGGAAACTTTCGGTATAGCATTTGAAATGTAAATAAAGAAAATAATAATAATAATTAAAAAAAAGAAGCAGATTGGCTGTCAGCATGGCCTATTCAGCCTTTTCTCAGACTTTGAGAGGCTTAGGATTTGCACAATATCCAAATTGCAGTGCAATATTACAATAGGAAGATGATGAAGGTCATAAAGGTAACTTTCAACCTTTTGTGCTAAGTATATCCATATCTTTGTGGGGAAGAGATGTCATGAAACAAATAGGAGTGAGGCTTGTTACAGAGGGCAATTATAGCCCACAAAGTATAGCTATCATGAATAAAATGAATTTTAAAGCAGGGAAGGGAATGGGGAAGCATGAGGATGGTCAAATATCTCCCATTCCTACAAGAGGCAATGAAGGAAGACATGAGTTGAGTTTTTCCTAGGGGCCACTGAACAAATAGCCATCAAATGGAATAAAAATCTGCCTGTGTGGGCGCCTCAGTGGCCCCTACCTCAAGAAAAGTTATTAAACTCTCATCTGAAAACTGGAATCTTGTTAGTAAATCAGAGAGTGGACTTGCTCCAAGAGCAGATAGAATATCTGGAGCAATTAGTCTTTGTGTCATGTGTAACCCATATGACAGGAATTTGTGTAACCTCTGTGCAGTATCAGAATTTTTCTCGTGTAGCTAATTTGTCCCACAAAATTGGATCCATGCTATTAGGAAATTGGAGTCGTGATTTCGATAGCAAGATGAAAGAATTATGGGCATCCATTGTTGCAGTGAATAACACCTGTGTGGAGATTGCCACTGCTCAGCAGTGGTTGGAGATGATCCAGGGGACCTTCAGCTTCCTCAAGGATTGGGGAGGGATGGCCTTCTGGGGATTTTTGCTGTGTTCTGTATGTGTTGGTATGCTGTGGTGGATGATACTCATACGCAGATGGGCGCAGACCGATAAACGGTTGTTGATTCAAGCTATGCGGCTATAGAGTCAGGTAATTCACCCCATATTTGGCTCATTATGCTGGATCATTAATCTATGACAGGTAAGACTTTCACATGTGCTTATCAACCTAAGACAGGCTGGTGTAAGCGAGTTCACCACACCAATGACGGGTAAGGATGTAACACGAATGAGGGCAACCTAGGAGAGATGCAATCCCGGAGCCATTTTAATTAAACAAAAAGGGGGAGATGTGGGAAGCAGGTGCTGCCACATAGGCCAAGATGGTACCCTGGCTCATTGCCAAGCCCCATGATCCCTGCTTGTTTACCAAGAACCTGAACATGCACACTTGAATGAACATGTGCGGGACACAAAGCATCATACAGCATGATATTGAATCACTGGCCTATCAATGCACACCCTGTCTGCGTGCATGGCTCGTGTACAGAGCATGCTGAATGCTGATTGGATCATGAAGAGTGGTGAGAGACGAGTTCAGAGGATAGATGTGGATAAATTGGGCGATCCCCCAGAATAAAGCTGTATACTTGTCATCTTTTCCCCCACCTTTGCTGGCCGGAGTCTGGGGTCACGGCACTGGAAAACCTAAAAGATATGGATGAAATTTCTAGATATATATGATACAAAAATTTAAATAATGATGAAATAAATAATTTAAGTATACACATAAAATTCAGCAAACTAGAAGCAATAATTTAAAATCTTCTAAATAATAACCAAGTGGAACTAGATATATCTAGTGGAGAATTTTTCCAGACACTCAAGAGCTAACATTATTACATCAAAATAACAAAATAGAAAAAGAAGAATCATTTTCAAATTTCTTTTAAAAAGTCCTTTATTACCCTAAACCAAATTCAGGCAAAGACTCAGAAAATATATAATTATAGGTAGATATCTAGGATTAACTTACGGGTAAAAATTTTCTTGCAAACTGAATTCAAGGATGTATTGAAAAGATGATCTCCATAACAAAAATGCAGGATCAACATTCAATAATCAATCAGGTAATGCACAATATAAATATACTAAAAAACCAGAAACTACTTGATTATCTCACTAGATCAAGATAAGGCCTTTGAAAAATTCAACATAACTTCATGATAAAAGTCTTCAACAGACTAGGTTTGTGAGGCATATATCTCAACATACTAAAAGCAACATGTAGAGAACAGAAATAGGAAAAGAAATCCAAGTATTTTTATTCAAGACCCTAAAGACTCCATCAGAAATCTCCCCAGCATGATAAAGACATTCATCAAAGTATTATTTCTTCTCTCACAGGTCTGGTAAAATAAGCAATGCAATCATCCATACATCTCTTTATTTTAGACTCAATGGAAGACTCAGTTTCTCTTTGGTTGTAGATATGCTTAAGTTTTTTAAATTCACTTTATTTAATTTTTCCATGTCACATAATATCCATAAATATACCTACTTCTTCAGTATTTCCCAATTTACTAGTGTATATATTTTCAATATAGACTAATTATTTTATTGATGCATACTGTAATTTCTTTATATTTGAGATTTTATTTGTTATGGTTTCTTCATTCCATTTGTCTAACCTAGTGCCTTATTTAGAGTTTCTATTGCTTTGAAGAAACATCATGATCATAGAACATCTTATAACTAAAAGCATTTTACTGAAGCTACCTTTGCCATGGCAGGAAGCATGGGGGCATGCAGACAATGATGGAGAAGGAACCAAGAGTTCTAATTCTGGACTGGTAGGCAACAGGAAGAAAGAGAGGTATGGGGTCTGATGTGAGTATTTGAAACCTCAAACCCACCTCCATTAACACATTTTCTCCAACAAAGGCACAACTCTTAATAGTGTCACTCTCTGGTGACCAAACATTCACATCTATGACCCTATGGGGTGCATTCCTATTCAAATCATGGCATCATTAAACATTTATCAATCTTTCTTTTCTTTCTCTCTCTCTGCTCTCCTTTTTCCTTTTCTTTTCCTTCTTCATCCTTCATCCTTCCTCCTCCTCCTCCTCCTCCTCCTCCTCCTCCTCCTCCTTCTTCTTCTTCTTCTTCTTCTTCTTCTTCTTCTTCTTCTTCTTCTTCTTCTTCTTNCTTCTTCTTCTTCTTCTTCTTCTTCTTCTTCTTCTTCTTCTTCTTCTTCTTCTTCTTCTTCTTCTTCTTTTTCTTTTGATCTTTCCATGTCTTCCTTCTCACTCTCAATTACATAGATTAGCAGCAGAAGCAATGCACAGGTAGCTCTACACCAACACTGGCAATATGTCTTGGCTAGAATTAAAGACTTGCAGAGAATACCCAAGATACCACCCACAGGACCCATAGGGCCCAAGTGAGGACATTTTAATCCCACTAGGGAGGGAGAAGAAACCAGAGGGCAGAGGGAGGGAGGGAGCTGAGAGGGAGAGGGGAGGGAGAGGGGCAGGGGAAAAGGGGAACATGATCAGGTATTGGTAGGGGAACCAAGAATGAAGGCTAGCAGAATGAATGGGAAATGAACAGCCTTGGGGTGGGGTGGGGAGGAGAATTCTAGAATGCACCAGAGACCAGGAGGTGAAAGAATCTCAAGACTCAAAGGGAGGGACCTTAGATGAAATGCCCAACAGTAGGGAGAAGGAACGTGTAGAATTCACCTCCAGTAGAAAAACAGGGCATCAAGTAGAAAGATAGGGTTGCCATCCCACAGCCAAAATTCTGATTCAAAATAGTCCCCGTCTAAAAGAACTGCAGGGACAAAAAATGGAAAAGAGACTGAGGGAAAGGAGGTTTGGTTACAAGCCCAAATTAGGACCAACTTCAAGGGGAGGATCCAAGGCCTGACACTACTACTGATGCTATGATGTACTTTCAGGCAGGAGCCTAGGATGGCTGCCTTCTAAGAGGCCCAACAAGCAGCTGACTGAGACAAAAGCAGATACTTACACCCAACCAATGGATAGAAGATAGGGACCCATGTGGTTGAATGTGGTTGGGCAAAGGCTGGAAGAAGCTAAGGAGGAGGGCAACCCCATAGGAAGACCAGCAGTTTTAACTAACCTGGACCCCTGAGATCTCTCAGACATTGAGTCACCAACCAGGCACCATACACTAGTTGGTTCTAGGCCTCTGACACATACATAGCCGAGGACTCCTGGTCTGGCCTCAGTGAGCGAAGAAACACCTAACCCTTGAGAGACTTGAGACCCCAGGGAGTGGGGAGCCCTGTTGGGTGTTGGGAGTGTGGGAGTGTGGTGGACATCTTCTTTGATATGGGGTAGGGGGAAGGAATGGGATGAGGATCTGTCAGAGGGCAGAATGGGAGGGGGATAATGACTGGACTATAAAAAAGGTTGAAGATAACAAATAAATAAATAAATAAAATCAGTAATAAAAAAGAATTAAAGGCATGCTTTCTAGAAGTTAGTTTCCAGAAGATAGGTAATTTCTCCCTGAAAAAGAAAATTAAAAGCCTCAGATCAAAGAAAGTGGAGGCATCTAGGGAGTAACTTTGGTGACAACAATACCATAGTCAAAAGTGTTAAAAGATATTAAACATACTTGAATTCCATAAGTCATTTTGCCAAGTAATCAACAGTAATATTTAAGTAGCTTCTTAAATTCATACAATGATGCTTGCCATAAACGTTTTGCAGTCAAAGAAGTTAGAACAGTCCTCTAACACTTCTGCTTTTCACTGTGGTGTCTCTAATACTTAATTTTCTGTCTGTTAAGTGGACGTGGTGAGCATGATATTTTTATTGATGTAAGTGAATACTGTGAAATAATGCATATCAATGCTTAGCAGACTAATCTCACACAGCAAGTACCTAGTATGTATAAGCTGTTTGGATTGTGAATCTTAACAGCATTTATCTTCTAGATATGTTTTTCTGGGTTACTTAAAATTTTTGTCATGTCTGCTTTTTGTGTCAAACTTTTAGAATAGTTTCTTTAGAGGTATGTAGTCTCATTAAAGATGTGTTCAGAAATCGGCCATCATATTGGGAAATATGTGATTAACTGTTGCATACATCTCTTTAGTTTTTTCAAAATAAATCATCTCCAAATCCTCTCTAAATAAATCATAGCCAAACCGCCTTTTGTAACCCTGAAAGTCCCTATCTGGAGCTCACCTATCATTATGACACTTTGCAGGTAACTACAGCAACTACCTTCTTAGAAACTGAAACATGTTAGGGTAGTAAAAAATTTCCTTTGATTTCTTTTTTTTATTAGATATTTTCTTCATTTGCATTTCAAATGCTATCCCCAAAGTCCCCTAAACCCTCCTCCCCCTGCCCTGCTCCCCAACCCATCCATTCCTGCTTCCTGGCCCTGGCATTGCCCTGTACTGGGGCATATGATCTTTGCAAGACCAAGGGCCTCTCCTCCCACTGATGGCCAACTAGGCCATCCTCTGCTACATATACAACTAGAGACACAGCTCTGGCAGGGTGTGTGTGTGTGTGTGGGGGGGGTACTGGTTAGTTCATATTGTTGTTCCTCCTATAGGGTTGCAGACTCCTTTAGCTCCTTGGGTACATTTTCTAGCTCCTTCATTAGGGGCCCTGTGTTCCATAAATAGATGACTGTGAGCATCCACTTCTGTATTTGCGTAGCCTCACAAGAGATAGCTATATCAGGGTCCTGTCAGCAAAATCTTTCTGGCATATGCAATAGTGTCTGGGTTTGGTGGTTGTATATGGGATGGATCCCCGGGTGGGGCAGTCTCTGGATGGTCCTTCCTTCCATTGAATTCTAGGGAAAAAAAAGATTTATTCAGTTCACTGAAAAATTCTCCTCAGTCATATGAAACTATTAGTCAAACTATTCAAACACTAACAGTTTCATGTTTCAAGGTCAGTTTTTATCAAATGTATGCATATGGAAAATGTTAAATCCGTCATTTATTTAGTGGTGCTAATTTCAAAGTCATACAAAATAATTAAGTCCCATGTTTATCCATATCTGTTCTAAATATTCTACCCACACAGTGAGCAGTGTGTGAATGAGCTCCTGGATGTACACGGCAGATGAGTTCTGAATAATTAAGAAGATTTCTTAGCAAAGCATGTCAAGGGTAGAAAGACTTAGAAACCCATCCAGAGGTAGCAAGGCCAAGTTGCCTGACAATTGTGAGCTTAGGTCATGCCACAATCTGAACCTTCTACACACCCCACCTCTGCACAATTAATAAGGCAGTTTCTTTCCTTAAGCTCAATGCACTTTGTCTTCCCAAGGTTTAAAACTGAGTGTCTGATGAGTCATTTTTGCATCCTCTTACTGTACCTTCCCAAGGCATTACAAATTCCTCCCTTAGACTTTTGTAATAAGATATAGAGCCAAGTTTCCAAAAGCTGTTTGTAATCTTGACCATAGCCAGCCCTTTCACTTACTACCTACACATAGGCAAAAGAACTAATAGCAATATTCATCCTTGACCTTTCTAAAACATTTGAGAAAATCTTCTCTTTACCTCCCTGAATTTACTCTTATACAACACTCTTAGGATTTCACCAAGTGGTACACACTAGAAAGCTGCCTCGCCTCCCCTCCCCTTGCCTAGCCTTGCTCCACCCTGACTCTCCCTTACCCTCCCCAACTCTCCTCTCCTCTCTTCCTATCCCTTCCCCTCCCCTGTAATGTACTGCCCTTTCCTGCCTTCTCCTGCTCTTTCCTGTTCTCTCCTCTCCATCCCTCTCCTTCCCTGCCCTCTCTTCTACTTCCCTTCCCTATCTTCCCCTGCTTTTCCTTTCTCCCTTTTCTTCTTTTCAATTTTCTTCTCTTTTCTCCTTTCTTTTCTTCTATTTCAAAATGTAACTCTGATTGTCTGGAAACTTACTGTGCAGACCAAGTTGGCCATGAACACACCTTTAATTTAAGCCTCTTGAGTGTGAGAAATTAAAAGTGTGTGCCTCTGTATCCAACTTAACAGAGGAAATTTTCATTCACAAATTTTATACTTACTTCAAATATGTGTGTGTGAGAGAGTGTGCGTGTAATTGTGAAAAATAGAGAACTAAATATAACGCTGTACTAAAACGATGGCCTAGTTAGCCATCAATGGGAGAAGAGGCCCTTGGTCTTGCAAAGATCATATGCCCCAGTACAGAGGAATGCCAGGGCCTGGAAGTGGGAGTGCATGGGTTGGGGAGCAGGGCTGGGGGAGGATATAGGGGGCTTTGGGGATAGCATTTGAAATTTAAATGAAGAAAATATCTAATAAAAAAATGAAATTTCTAACTCTCAGAAAGTTGACAGTTTCAGATTTGTGTCCAGTGTTTCTCAATTGCATTTTCTGTGTCAACCGTTGAAATACAGAAGTGATGTGGTGACAATATGAAGAAAAACTTTGTTTTACTGTGTGAAATATACTTGTCAGAGTGCTATCAGGGGTAGCTTTTATGTATCCACAGTCTGATCCTGTGACGAAGCTATAAAATATTATTAACTTAACAAAAGGGCAACATAAATCAATTTTCAGCTCAAGCATTATATGAACTTCACTAAATTAGAAGAAAAACAGACCTGATTTTTGATTCTGCTCTGTAGAGGGTAAAATTCCTCTTATGATTGGTAAATAAAATCGGTTGCCTCAAAAGTTGAACCCATCCTTTCTCAATGTGAAATTTTTGCTTCAAATTGACTTTTTTACACATGTGCTGCTAGAAAAGTTGAAACTTTATTAAGAGATAATGAAATTTTAATTAACAGTAGTTCTTTCACACTGGGAACAAAACCGAATGAATTACACCATCCTACATTTCCCATGATACTATGTTTCTGTGAAAGATTTCTCAGATCTCAGAGGTAGTATGCATTTATGTGAGCACTTCTGAGCACATTACACCCCCAATCTCAATTATCTCTCCTCTTGCTCATTCCTAAGAAGGATGAAAATGTTTGACTCTCAGAACACACATTAAAGACGGGATTCATTCTTTTGATTTAATTCACCAATACCATTTTCTCTTTGAAACACAGCTGTTTGCAAATATTCATACTTTTCTCTAAAAGCTCTAAGTTTTTAATTTTCCATCATTTTTGAAAGGGAAAGTCAAGGATTTAAGAGGAAAGCTAATTAAACATAATTGAACATTAACTGAAACAGGACTGTAACATAGTAATTAGATTTATGAAAATCCCTGTTTGTCCTCTGATTATCACTTAGGTAGTCAAATAATTTCCCATATGAAGAGAAATTATTTTGCTAAGGAAATATCTGCAACTGTGGCAAGGAACAATGACTCACCAAACGGTGGCTTAGCAGTGTCCTAGGGAGATGATTGGCGAATATTTTCCAGGAGCTTCTTCTTCATTATAACATTCCATCTTGTTTAGCCATTTGTGTTTAATGTTTAATGTATGCTTCTTGAAGTAGACATTTGGTAAACATTCCATTACAGAGACTAACATCTCAAGTTCTTATATTTGTATTTTCATTTTCTGTGTAGTATACCACTACTGGAAGCATCATACCTTGTATAATAAATATAAATGCTAAGAAACAACAGCAGACAACTGTGTATTAATCCCATGAAAGGTTCAGTCTTTTACAGTATAACAAGAATGGGGGCTTTACTTTTGATTCGAGATTCAGTGACTGTCATTTACATTGTTTTGTCTTTAAAATATTATAGCAGAATGAAGTATAAAGAAACAAGCTGTAAATAAAAGTAGCTGTCCTTCACTTACATTCATTTTATCTTGATAGGAAAGCAGCTATCAACCAAAGAGCATACAGGGGCTGGTCTGTGGCCCCAGACACATATGTAGAAGAGGACTGCCTTATCTTACCTCAGTGGGAGAGGATGTGCCTAGTTTTGTAGATACTTGATGCCTCAAGGAAGAGGGATGATGGGAAGGGGTGAAAAGGTGGTAGATGGGTAGGTGATGGGTATGTGTAGATGGGTGGGTAGGGGAACACCCTCTCAGAGACAAAGGGGAGAAGGTGAAGAATTCTTATAGTGGGGAGCAGGAAATAGGGTAACATTTGAAATGTAGATAAATAAAATAATTTAATAATAAAAATACTCTAAGAAAGAATAAAACAAAAAGAGAGACAGAAAATAACACATAAAGTTTAGATGCCTCGGAAAATTGTAAATTAGTTGTTAACCCTCCCTAAAACACTAATACTATCATTTCACTGAGGACTTGGAAACAGGTAATTCTGTGATACTCTTTTTTAAAAGAAAGATAAAAAGTCAACTAAACAAATGAACAAAAACACAGGCAACTAAGCAGTCAAGGCAACAAATGGATAGCTTTAACGTGGAGATACATCTCATCCAAAAGAGATGTTATCAGTGTCTTACACAAGAGAAAGCAAAAGCTTTCTTCTCTGTTTTATAGTGCCACATCCCAAGCATAAGGTGAGACCAGGGAAGACCTTGAACTATACTGTCCATTTGAGTCTGCCACTCGAGGCTGTAGGAATTGTTTTCTTGTTTATTGTCAATCTCATAAGTAAGACATCATTATTAATTTAGCTATCATATTGATAGAAAAGACAAACTTTTATGAATCTTGAAAGTAGACTTCTATTTCTAGTCATCTTTAGTCCAATGTAAACTTATTCAAACCATCTTCTCAGTATTGTGAATGGTAATCAAAAACTTATTCAGAAGTTTACTTATGTTATCTCCAAGAGGATGTAATTATACTGGAACGGATTCCTGCTTTAGTAATAAGTCCATAGAGATAGGTAATTGCTAACATTATAAAAACATAGTACTGGCTGCTATACAAACTTCCTCTACCTTTAAAAAATGTTTTACAATGATTTTTAAGAACTTCCTTTTTTATTCATACTCATTCTAAGATGTCTCTGACATACTTATTAAAAGAAATAGATGGAAAAAGTAACAGATGGAAAAAAAGTAACCCATATCAAAATTTGCAAGTCTTTCTAGAAAAATGACTTAATTTTTCTCAATGGCTTCTTCTTTCTCATCAGTGATGTTAAGCCTTTGTGCAAATATGCCCTGGTAGATATTTAAACAAAATCACTAGAGTTTATAAAACAATTTGATCCCTGGTATGAATTCAACCCATATCTAAAACCAATATTTCTTCACTGTACATATATTCCAGTTGAAATGTTACATGTAAGGGCATGCTAACTTCACTGTTATATTAAATATAATATAAATCATGAGCATTAAATCTTAAGTGAAATTGATCATATGAGTTATTTTATTGGAACAATACCAGCTAAGTTGTCATTTATATGTGAGAGGGCTACCTTCCCAAATGAGAAATAAGATAAGCATGATAATTTAATAGAACTGCGTAGAGGGACAGGCTAAGCGTTCTCAGGTTATTGTCATTCTCCAATGCCATTACAGTCAGTGTATTAGTCCTGCTCTTTACGGACACGCTTCCTCTTTGGAGACACCTATCCCCTTTGGTTCTTATAATATTTTCACTTCCTCCTCTGCACAGAGTCTTGAGGAGAGGGGCTTGATCCAGACATCCCATTGAAGGATGCTACATATATGAATGCACAGAGACTGTGACAGCATGCGAAAGGCCCATACAGATTCAAACCAGACAAAAATCCTGGCATGGAGAAGTAAACACAAAGTCCCATGCTAACCAAGAAGCTGTTTGCAATGGATACCCACTGATAAAGGAAAAATCATTTTTTAACCAAAAAAAATCTTCTCAAGCACTTTAAGGAGACTGAAGAGCTAGGTGCCTTGTTTTTATTCATTATAAACATCTCAGATAGGTATTTCTCTAAAAGTTTGTGGGTTTGCTATAACAGGCCTTTGTCAGATTTTCAATGGTTAGTTACTCCAAGTCTGTGTATAACAGTTAAGTGATTGAATCTGACCTTAGATGTCACATATTTTCAAAACAGTCTGGATGATGGCCTGTCATTTTCATGGGTTCTGCATAAAATGTACACACAGTTTGATGCTTTGTGGGAAGGAATAACATAGGCTGAGAAATGGTATAGATTTTAAAATGTTGTTTCCGTGTAATAAAGTCTTGGCTAGTGTGAATAAAACATGAGTTTGTTTTTGAAACGGCTTCTTCAGTAATCACTGAGTCTTAGCTACAATTTGATTCTCATTCTTAATGGACAAGAAGGCTGCTACCATCTGAGGGCATACATACATGAGGCAACTAGGGAAGGTTACAGACAATGTGATCTTTAAACTTCCTAAGCATTGCATTTCCCTCTGCCCCCTCCCCCTCCGTTTTTCCAAGAACTATATATTCATGGCTATAAGTAAAGCTGCTGATTGTGATTTTTAGATACAGAAATGGTGAACACTATAAATTCTGCACTTGTTTCCTATATGGAATGATTTCCGTGACAATAAATATTGTGATCCCAAATAACATTTTATTATATTCTTTTAGGTATTGCCCAAATTTCTCACAACAATTAGCGTGTCTTCATCACTGAGAGTCTTGAAATGTTTCATTTGTCACTTGTTCCTTTTTTCTCCTGTGCCTGGGCTCTCCCTTTTCTCCCCCCCCCACCATTATAATTGGAACCAACTTGTAAACTTCCAACAGAAGGGTCCCTTATGATAGTGGATCCAAAAGCTCCCAAATCCTTCACACACCAGGTATGAATACCTCAAGGTTTTCTCCAGTGGAAGCTGATTCATAACAATAAAAAGGGTAAAATGAGGGTTATCTACCAGGAAAGAATGAAAGAGTCCCTACTGAAAAAGGTCTAGGGTAGAGCAAAGAAGAAAAGAGACAGCCAGAGAAAAATCCGTAAAAGATATTTCTGAGAAAGGTCACTCTGATTGATGTAGGTTTTTCTGTTATGAATTCCTTTTTATGTGCTTAGCTGTTAAATGTTAAACCTTCCATTGTCGGGAGGACTTGGATTTCACCATAGATTCAGGCACTAACCCTGTACATGATGGTCACTCCCTACATATGTATTTCATTTTGTGTCATATGCTCTCTGCTCACTCTTTCTATTTATCTTATTCATGCCCTGATATAAGGGCACATATCTGTCTGGAATGTCATTGTGTGAGTGTATATTGACACTCTTCTGTGTAAGTGCCTCAGGGACATTCTTTTCTGATGGATGTTCCAGATGTCAGAGTTTACACCTGTTCCTAAGTTCAAAATGTATACATTAACCAACAAAAAAGAGAGTTTTATAAGACTAATATGATTTTTTAAACTAAGAAGCTTATGTAAATGTATACGTCAAGCTGTAGAAATATAAATCGTCTTATGTTGCTGTGTTGCATACATTATTTCTAGAAGATTACAAATACAATTTTTCAAGGGCAACTCTGAATTAAATATTATATGTTTTAGTGAATAAATACAGTAACTTAAATAAATGGTTTTATGGTTTTCACGGATTTAAGATCCTTCCCCTTGACTGGTCATTAAATAGTTCATAGTTTAGTGAAAGAAAAATTATAAATTTAAAAACTCTCAACCCTTGAACATAAGTAGAATTTAAAGACTTCATGATAGAGAGACACCTAGATTATATTCCCCTGTTTAACATTTAAAACTGGTAGCTATCCAAACATCCATTCAGATATGTTTTTCAGTGTGTGCATTATGTTCAAGTATTAATTTTTAAATATTTATTCATTTAATTTTGTGTTTATGGTCCTGTGTCAGAATTTGCACCTGAGTGATGGTGTCTAAGATGCCAGAGACCTCTGATCCCCTTGGATTTGGAGTTACAAGTAGTCGTGAGCTGTCTGACATGGTTGTTAGGAATTGAACTCCGGCCCTCTGCAAGAGCAGTAGAGGCATACAGCTGCTGAGCCATTCCTTTAACCACTATGTAAAGTTCAAAATTACTTTAATATTATTTACCACTAAATACCTTAAGCTTCCCTTAATGAAAGCCAGACTATAAACAGAGTAATCTATTAAATACAAATTGAAGACTAGGGGGGGTTGGAGAGATGGTTCATAAGTTGGGAGTACTTGTTATTCTTACAGAACACTGGCGTTCGGTTCCCAGACCCCACATGTTGGCCTACAATTTCCGAGGGATCTGACATCCTGTTCCGCACTCTGAGAGCATAGGTATGTGTGTGGTATGCAAACATACACGGAGAAAAGAGCTCATACAGTAAGTAAACTATATCAAAAGGGTTACAAGTTAAAGATTCTGTATTATTCTGAGTAAGATTTTCTGATATATTCTAACTTCTAATAAAATTTCAAAATGGAGACAATAGTATAGAGTTGGCACAGAATAACTCCAAGAAGTTACTCCTACTGAGACACAAAGTATTTAGAAGAAATTTAACATTGTGCTAGAAGCCTCGGGGTGAAGAAACGAAGGGCTTTAAGGGAAAATCAAAAAAAAAAAAAATTGGAGTCAGAAATGTGTTCTGATTTTACAGATGATCCAGTCAATATTTTTGGGGTATTAGACTACCATCATCCTCTCTCCTGCATGAATACCATATAGAGAGGGAACAGAACTGAACAATGTTTGCAAAGATCTGAGGCTGTTTGAAAGCATGAGTTTAGTAAATGAACACAAAACTTCATATTATTCTCTAATATTAAATTAAGGTATGTGTCATATAATCCAATTAAATAATTAAAGAAGAGTACATTTTCAGAAAGCATATTTGGGGGAAGACTTTTTATTTTTGCCAAAAAAAGGAGATCTCATCCCATTATTGCATTAGTGCTAAACTATTTTTTAAAACTTTTAAATAAATATTTACTAGTAGCTTTTAAATTTGTGTTAAATCTTTTATTTAAAATATTTTTCTGTTATTTATTGTGAAAGTTGACAACATTCAGCTCTTTCAGTTAATAGCTGTAATCTAAATTTTTAGTCAATTGAAATGACCTCATCTACATTTTTAAAAGTTTTTGATATACTATGATTGTATGACAATTTCTTCAAATAGGACATTGAATATTTAATCCATAATCAAATCAATTGCTACCATAATTGTATCTAAATTATAAATAATAGCAAAAGGAGTATTTTTTTAAAAGTTAGATTTTAATTTGTTGATTTACTTTATTGTGTACTCCTCTTGCAAATTCAATAAGTGGTGAACTATAAGAAATTTCATCCTTTGATAAAAGTAACGGCTATGCTTGTATGGGTTTGCAATCACATATATAAATATATACACACACTTACGCATTTATGCATACATTTCTGTGTTTCTTTTTTCCATTCGTGGAAAAAGCTGGGTTAACTTTTAACAATTAAGTTAACTACTGTTTTCTTCATTTTAATTTTATTTAATCTATTTTTTTACTCTCCAGATTCTTACCTCTCCTAGTCTACCCACTGACTGTTCCACATTGCATACCCCCTCTCCCACCCCACTCACTGTCTCCACGAGGATGTCCCCACCTTTCCTACTCTCCACCCCAACAGACTTCCCCACTCCCTGTGCCCTCCAGTCTCTTGAGGGTTAGGTGCATCTCCTCTGACTGAACCTAGACCCAAAAGTCTTGTGTTGTATATGTGTTGGGGGCCTCATTTCAGCATATGTGTATGCTGCCTGGTTGATGGCCCAGTGTCTGAGAGATCTCAGGGGTCCAGGTTAATTGGACTACTGGTCCTACTACAGGGTCACCCTCCTCCTCAGCATCTTCCAGCTTTTCCCTAATTCAAACACAGGAGTCAGCAGCTTCTGTCCATTTGTTGGGTGCCCTGAAGGCCAACAGAAAGAATGGATACAGGCAACCTCAAGAGGTAGGAGATGGGGGGACTCTCCAGAATGCACAAGAAAGGTGCGAGGTGAGAGACCCTCAGGAATCAAAGGGAGGGACATTAGATTAAATGCCCTACAGTGGGGAGAGGGAATTTGTAGAGCCCACCTCCAGCAGGAAGACAGGACATCAAGTGAGGAATGGAGTTGTCATCCCACAGTCACATCTCTGACCCATAATTGTTCCTGTTCTGAAAGAACTGCAAGGACAAAAATGGAGAAGATTTTGAAGGAAAGGAGGTCCAGCAACAGGCCCAAAGTGGAATGGAGCTCAATGACAGGCCCCAAGGCCTGACACTATTACTGATGCTATGGTGTGCTTACAAAAAAGGGCCTATCATGACTGTCCTCTGAAAGACCTCACAAGAAACAGAAAGAGTCAGAGGCAGATATTAACTACTGTTTCCTATCTTTTTGGCTTATACCTATCCAGAACCCTTATCTGTCCACTCTTGTTAGATGTTTTTCTTAGCTATTAAAGTTTTTATTAGAAGTCATTTTCCTCACTCATTCCTTTGTTTGTTTTTGTAACTTTAGTAAAGGTCCTAATTAGTTCCTATCTGATTGACTATGAATGAGAATGCATATAGAAATAGATTTTTTAAAACTGTAAGATGAAGTATTTTATGGTCTTGAGACATTTGATACTATGAAACAACTAACTTTAAGTATATGTCCCACACCATAGGAAAAACTAACAATGTGTTTTTCTGTAAGGCAATGTTTATGTTTTCAAGATATAGTCTTGAAATGCTTGCAACCTAGGTATAACTGCACAAATTTTGAGTTTAGAAAAACACAATGATCTGTTGCCTTGGCATCTAAATAACATGCAAATTGTGACCTCTAGCTCCCCCATCTACCTCCCCCATCTCCTATTACTTTGTCATAGCTTGACACTATCTGGACATATAATACACTTTCATTTTCTTTATACAAATAATGACTTATATAAAAGCATATTCTATGTGGACTGTATTTCCTGTAATGTTCTCTACAAAATATTTAATATATGATGAGTAAAATGTTTTGAAATGGGGGCTGGAGAGATGGCTCAGTGGTTAAGAGCATTGGCTGCTCTTTAGAGGTCCTGGGTTCAATTTCTAGCAGCTACATAGTGGCACACAACCATCTGCATCCTATGCCCTCTTCTAGTGTGTCTGATGACAGCTACAGTGTACTCATGTAAATAAAATGAATATTTTTAAAGATTGCTTTGAAATGGATTCACTGCATGAATGAGTTAAATTCTTATTGTTCATTGAAGATTGTCAGGTTGCTTCAGGTCAGACCTAAAAAGTGCAAGAGAGCTTTGCCACATGCCGCTAACTAAGGCAAATCACTTGAAAGGGAGGCATGTGTTCTGTGCTGTAGGATATGAAAATTCATGTTAGTATAGCAGAAAAATATTGTTATTAAAAACCAAAATAAAACAGCAAGCCTTCTCTTTCAGAAAGGAGCTGCTCTGCGAGAAATGTCTCCCTGCACAGCTCTGTTCAGCTGGCCAAGGTTGGGGTGTGATGAAAAATTTAGGAAAATGGAGCAGATGGATGTGTCTGAGAGAAAGTTACAAGTATTGTTTTTTATGAAAAGATCAATCAAGATAATTAGTATGCTCCAAGGGGTTAATTATTATGTCTAGTAAAGTGAAGACACATCTTTCATGGGAAATACCGAGCAGCTTGTGTGGAAGAAGGAAGTACATAAGTAAACGGAGAAAAAGCTAGAACACAGGGCTGTGGTGCTAATCATGTCCCCTTTATTTTGTCTTATAGAACACCACAGAATAACTTCATCTGAGACTCGAAAGCTCAGGTAAGTCTCACATCCAAACTCTCTATTCAAGAGAATCTTGGGGGCAAATCAAAGCAGATTTGTTTCGTGTGATGAAGATGAGCACACACTGCATAGCAGCAGGGACAAGCTGTCAGGTGATCTACCTGTGTGTTCCATTCTCCCCTATGAGAGGGGAGAGGGAACAAGTAGAAACCGCAGGGCTTTAAGCCATTCACAGTCATGGAGACTGCATGTAGCTGTAAGTACTCGAAGCCTGGGATTTCATGAACAATAAAGAGGGAAAATGGGAAGGCAGGTTCACCACAATCCAGGTACATAAAGCCATGTTGATTGGCACCCAGTTTATATTTGAACAAATACGATCTGAAAACTTTGTGGTTGGTGGAGCTTCACTGGTATTTGGGTATCAAATCCAGCTATTTCTTTAGAATCACAACTAGTAAGTTGGGTCAGGACAAATTGCTCAGTCTTCTGACACATTGTCCCCAAAATGTCTTGATATTGCTTACTGCTCCTCTGTTTTCCTTCGAGTTACACTGGTTCCAAACACTGTTACCTTTGTCTGACATTATACTTATATAAAAAGAATACTAAATCCTTATAGCCCATTACTCACTGGAAGAAACTTCAGTAGAAGACGAGACTGATTTCTACAGCCAGCTGGTTGAGCAGTGTGGCCAGATCTGCCGTTTAGTCTCGGTCCTCTGCTGTTGTCACTTATCCGTCATGAGCCATAACAGAGATGCCCACTGAAATGTAGGGAGCTTTGAGTATAACTGAAGATAAATGCTGCACTGTCTGCAGTGCAATCTGTCTGCGCGGGGAAACATTATACTTATGTTCTTGATGTTCCCGCATGCTTACCCTCCACAAGAAACTGAGAGAGTTAAACCAGCCTGTGCCATTTGATGTTTTGTGAGCCACTCTCAAAGCAATGACTCTGGATGAGGTCCAAATGGGAATCCAATTCAATGGGACTGTGTATTCCAAGGAGTTTGTGATGCGACCAGAGTGTCGCAAATGTGACCTGAGGGCACAATGTTCTGAGAAAACGACACAGTTCACATAAAAGAGGAGTTGGTTTTAACTAGTGGGGGCAGATTATAGCATAGATAACCTGATACATAAGAAAAGAAAAAAATATTATAGCTCAATAAAATAGGACACTATTTACTCTCTAAGCTTGATGGTTCATTGTGTTTTAATTTCAGCTAAAATTGTTTTGTTCTCATTATGTTCAGTTTTTGCTACTGCTAACACCACCGCTTGTTACTTTATTCTTTTCTTCTTTGTAGGGATCCTCTGCCCTTTCCATTTATTATAAATTGAAGCAAGGTATTTGTTAACATATGATAAATACACCAATAGGAGCCATCTGTGCAGAATTCCTTTATTTTCAGCATGGACATTTTCTCAATGACATCAGAATATGCCATTTTTCTAGCTCAAAACTTTTCATATATAGTACCATAATCTGAGGCAAAGATCCACAAACTTTTACTTTGAACAGTTTTTCTAGCAAGATTTGAACCTAAAGGCAAACTACTTTTAATTGTATATTTTAGAAAATTCTTATTATTGATTAAATTTGGTTTTGACAGTTTCATATATTGATTGATATTACCATCTCCTCTCACTCTCTTACCTCCTACCTCCTCTGTGAATCTTTTCCCTACAAATCCATTTCCCACATTCTTGTCCTTGGTTTTGTTTTCTGGCCCACTGAGCTTAACCAAGACCATCTGTGTGACTGTAGGCCTGAAACTATTGGACCCTGGTGGGCTCACCAGTGGTACACAACTGAAGAGCCTCTCTCTCCCAGAATCTATCTGTAGTGAATAGTTCATGTGGGAGGGGTTCGACCTCAAGAGTCCCTCCCCTATCCATGACTGACTGCTAACAGATCCAGTCTTGTGCAGCCCCACAGCAGCTGTGAGATTCTGAACATAAGAATAGTGTTATAGTCAAAGTGAGGCTACACCCTGTCTCCCTGTTGGCCAGTTCTTGCATTCTTCCCACCTCTGCCATGATGTTCCCTGAGGACTGGTGAGTATGGTATTAATGTCTTATTCAGGACTTGACTTGTGGCCATCACTTATTCTTTGAAAATCAAACCTTCTGGACACCTTAGTTAAACATGAGAACATTCAATAAGAAATGCGTTTGGGTATGCATATTCTTTCTCCCTTCTCTCCAAAATACTATTATTAAACATGACTTAACAATCTAGACCTGATATTAAACATGGAAATTAGAAATTGGGTCAACTTACATCCTTCTAAATTTTTAGACAGGGCTCCTTATAAAACTGAAATCTGTGTTTTTCTTTTCTATCAAACCATAAATACTGAACTCATTAAATTTGCTGGAACACAAGTTCTCTAACCTTCAATCTTCCAATCTCTCTTCCTAAAACACAGAACTATTCACAGATTTTGAGTAATATTCAAGTTTCAATAAGTCTATAGAAATCTATATGAAAATAACAAGTTGCTCTATTTAAATACCATCCTCATCTCCTTTATGGATCCTGCAGCTTAACTAAGATAAAGAACAAACATCATCTTTTTCACAAAAAAAACAAAGAGTGGAGGGCAAATTTGGCTTGGGGCCCCCACTAAGAGGCTCATGCAAAGGCCTCTGGCATTCAATTCACAAGGCTCACTGTACATCTCCACCTTCTTTGTCACACTTTGTCTTTGTCTTCTTGCTTTTTATGGGAACTAAAGCATAATCAAAAAGATTTAGAGAATAAGGTAAAAAGGTAGTTATTTTATTTGAGACCATTGACTTTTTATTTTTTACTAGCATTGGCTATTTATTGTTTTCTGCCATCACTGACATCAATCACTATAAATTTGGTGAAATATATTGTGCTTGTCTACCCACAGAAGAGTGACCTTGAATACTGCATTTTTTTTTTTTTTCTGGAATTGGGCAGTACTGTCCGTGTGATTCTAACATCCACTTGGCTCAATGAGAAAAACATTCTTTGTTCCTTAAATTTCTATAGCTCAGCAACTTTTTACACTGGGGTTTATTCATCCCATCCATGCAAGGTGTCCTAGCTGTCTTCCAACTAGTGGCTAAAACATGGAGCCAAGAGGCTTTTTTTTTTTTTCAACCACTGAAACTTCTGACATTGACAGGCCAAGCTCTCATAAAACTCCACATATTGATGCCATCTAGGGATTCCTGAAGTCAGGGAGTAAGAAGCCAATTTATCCTTAGTTACACTGATTTTTCTCCATCTGAATTAGAGTGAGTTTGAAACACTAACTTTACTTGGAGGTCATCTACAGGGAGGTTTAAAAAAGAACTCATAGAAGTATTCATTCATTACTCTTCTGAAATATTTGGGGAAATCTTCTCTTTGTCTGTAGAGCCCTGGCCTTCATCTGTATAGGATTCAGTGGGACATTGTTTGGGGTCTGTATCTGCTTTCTTTTAACCAGTTTCATCAGGCTGTATGTGCTATCTGTCTAAAATATGCAATCATTTACACCCATAGTATAAGCTCTGATCTCTAGATGAGGTTATAAAATGGCTAAAGTGTAAATGATGCCATTGTTTATACAAGAAATCGTGGGATGAGGGCCATACCCCAGCTCTGTGACTACATTTTCTTCTCTGTTCTAACTATCCCTAGGCCAGACCTGGAAGATTATAGCCTCCATACAATCTAATCTCCCATGCTTGATATTAAAACATCTTTAAAATACACATACAGGTTGATCTAATTCAATCTATATGTGTATGTATATGTTTATATATATCTAGTGTCTTTCAGCAGCTGTTATTCATGCCTTGCTGGCATTCAAATAAAATTTTAAAGTTAGTAAAGAGTTATTCAGTCTATTTCTGAGAGTTTCCTGTATATAAAGATTATCTCACAGAGTTTCCCATTGGTATGAGATTGCCTTGCATATCTCTTGCTGATCTGCATTCATTAGTCCAATGCCTACCTTTACTACACCTTCTACAAACCCGAGAAGGCTGGGGTTCTCTAGAGAAGTACTTAGGACTACCTTGTCTACAGTCTCTATTCAAATGACCTCATCTCTCACAGTGGAGGCAATCAGCCATTTTCATTGAGAACAGCTTCATGTATAGCTTCTACTAAATCTTTCCAGTCTTGGGTGATAATCCTGTTTTGTTTTGTTTTTTCACCCAGGTATTTAACAAATGTCTCACAGAGGGTGAGTGCATTCCATAAATTACTGTTGATTCTTCTTTAAAATGTTTAAGAACTTTTATTTTAACAGGATTCCAGACTAGTTGTTCCTTTTGTGAATTTTTTTACCACTTTCTGACACTTGTTCCTAATTAACTGGGAGAATTTGGTGGGGGTGGGGGTCGCCATTCCACAATATCATTCTCAGTTGTACTGTAGGTTCAATGGGCTGTCTATCTTGGTCTTCAATCTTATTAGGTACCATAATTAGGTTCATAATTAGTCACTTCCTGCTCTCTTAATTCCATTGTCTCTCAAGACTTTGTATTTTAATAGCTAATTTTTCTTGTTGTACAAATATTATTTCGACCTTCTTTGACCAATTGTTAGATAAAGGTCTATTTGCAAATGGTCTTCTGCTTTCTCCAATGTTGGTGGGCTTTCTTCTTCTCCAATCACATTGAACACCAAATATAAATGATGCTATTATTTCCACAGATGGAGTGATGATTAAAACAGTACCCCAGCTGTGTGACTACATGGCTTGGACTGAGCCTAGAGCTTCTTCTCTGTTCTGACTACCCCTAAACATAGGCCTGAAAGCTTCGAGCCTCTGTACAATCTAATCTTCCATTCTGATGAAAAAACGTCTGTAAATTATTCAGGTTGATCTAATTCAGTAGTTTTGTTCATACTAGAGTCCCATGTGTTATATTTTTGAATTGAAAATAGATTCTTTTCTCATTTAATACATTCAAACCACAGTTTCCCCTCCCTCCATGCCTCTCAGATCCCCTCCACCTCCTCTTGTACCCCAGATCCACTCCTCCTCCATTTCCTCTTCAGAAAAGAGTAGACCTCCAAAAGAACATCTGAACATGACAAAAAAAAGATGATATTAAGACAAGGCACGAACCCCCATATCAAGACTGGACAAGACAACTCCATAGGAGGAAAAGGATCCCAAGGAGAACAGATCAAACAGAAAGAGATATACCACTGTTAGAAGTCCTCCCCACACACCAAGCTGACAAATGTCCTGGTGCAAACACTTGAGGCACCATGCTTGCCACTTCAGTCTCTGACACCCTGTGCCAGCCCTGCTTGGTTGATTCAGTGAGTCAGTTCTTAATGTCATTGTGCTAAATTTCCTTTCTAGATTCAAAATTACAAAGTAACAATTTAATCCCAATTAAATTCCAGGTGTGTAGCCCATAAATAGAAAAGTTCAAACCTCTCTGTACAATGTTATTTTTATTCTACTACAATGTATTCTATTATCTAAGTTTTTCACCACTAATATATTTATATAATACTTATATTGTAAATTATTTCCCTTTGATTCTTTAACCAGTTTTAAAAATTAAATTTTCTAAAAGAAATTTAGAAAACATACTCACAGAATTTGTGAATCTTATTCAACATTGCAAGACTCTTTCGTTTTCTGTGTGTAGCATAACTTATTGTTTATATGTTTGGCTAGCATTTGACATTTGGGTTTAGAATGGAATGCCAGTGTAAGAATTTGAAATCTGAGGACAGGAATATTATTAGTAGGGCTCAGAATTGTTTGTGTTTAGTTTCTCTGGAGAACTTCATTTATTCTCCAATCTGTTGTACACGTGACATTCTGGCTGATCATTATAAATGTCTTTGATTTTGTACTCAAGGAATTATTCAGCAGAGGAGTGGTCGTGAGAGATTGTAAGTACTGTGAGAGTCAGGAGATGATGGCCAAACTTTATAAAATGTTAAGCAGAAAGGAGGGTTAAGTTCATAATAGCTGCAATAAAACAAGATGACAATTATTAATAACAATGGATTTAGCCCTTAACAGCATTGGAGAGAATATACTTTTGTCTGTGAAACACACAAAAAAGGGGCCATGCATGTTAATCAGTTTGACTTGGCTATCTCACAATATAACATATATATTTTTTTCAAAAATTATGTTACATGCTACAGATAATTAATTTTTATCTCTTGTAATTTAGTTTTAATTTTTGATAACCACCCCAAAGCAGGAAATTCAGTGCAGATTTTCAGGTAGTCTGCTTTCTCACAAGGTCTGCTAATGAGGGATACTATTGCAGTTTTTACCATAAGTGTATTGTGTGTTCTTTATTTAAAAATTTTAAATAGTATATTGTGATCATGTTTTCTCTTCCCCAACTTCTTGCAGATCCTTTCCAGCTCTATTTTGACCCAACTTCAACTTCCTATTCAATCTCTCTCTCTCTCTCTTTCTCTCTCAAAAATGAAAATAAAAACAAAAATAAAAATAAAATCCAAACCAACCAATAAGACAAACATATCCAAACAAAGCAAATTGAAATGAGAAGTGCCCACAACAACAAAAACACAATCATGGGTCCATTTTGTCTTGGCCAACTACTTCTGGGCATGGGGTACAGCTGCTACACACAATGACACATTTGGGGGAGAACTGACTTTTCTCAGCAGGTACCAATTGCAATGAAAAATTCATGGTAGAAAAATATATTGCATAATCAGCTATCCTCACTACTTCGGTTTGATGGATATGTAGAGCCAGACACATAAGGCTGAGAGAAGAAGCCTTAGATCTCTGCCATTGCGGAGATATTTTGAATGACAAAGTGTAGCTGATAGTTTCTATGGAGATTTTATTTTATTTATTTTATTTTATTTTCAGAAGGAAATTGAGATGGCTATTAAAGGGGGAATGGAGAAGATTAGTTTACAAACTATTCAAATAGTTAAGGAAAAACAAGTTGACAAGGGTGGACAGTGCTCATATCGAATAAACGAAGAGTGGATCACAGAGACAGTGGAGGGCAGAATGGATAGAAAGGAGGGATGGCTTTAACGTGATAATAAACACTCCATCTTGACTATGCAGATGGCATCTAAGTTTCATGATTACTAAGTTTGATAATTCAGTGGAACATTTTGTCTCACAACCTACATCTTATGGTTACTGGAGTAAGAAAACATATTTAACAAAAGCATAGGTCATATTTAAAACATATTTAAAAGCAGAAAAATCTCATGAGTCTTTTGGCATGGCACTGAAAATTCCTGCACAATGAGAATTTACTCCCTGTTTAAAATTTTCCAGTTATTTCAGAATCCTAAAGTAAGACCAATGTGCCACCAATGCCTGTGACATCCAGATTCAAACAATGATGCAATACTTAAAGGGAACCAGTCATACCCCTGCCTTAGAATCCACTGGAGAGTGGAAAAGAAAAATCCTTGTTAGCATGGACCACTTCATGCTTGCAAGAGGATGAGCAACTCCTTCGGTGAAAATAAACCTCCAAAAACTGTCTCTCAAATTAGAACAGGAGGCCTGAGAGGAGAAATCTAAATAGTCAATAAACAAATAAACAAAGGTGATCGAAACATGCTGAGAATTTGCCAGCAGCAAACAAAGAGAAAGGGTTATATTGGGGACACAGCAGCATAATTGGATTCCTCTGCCAACCCTGGTAATTAAAATGTAGACACTCAGTACCTTAGTTGCTCTGCAATCCCATAATATGTTTGAGATTAACAACCCTTGAATCTTGGTTTCACTGCTGTATTATTTGAATATACAATGTGTATCTCTTGCCATTTTCAGAGCACACACAGAGCCGCTGCCGGGCCATGATGATGTAGAAACAGCTAACAAGAGTCTGGCCTGTTTCTCCAATCACACTTCCCTTGTTGCTGGTGATATTTTGACCAAAACCAAACAGCAAACAAACAAAAAATGGGAACTAGCGAGCTCTCCGATGTTTAAAGCTCCAGATGCCTATTTGAGACAAAACCAGGCAGTTGTTCTGTAGCTTCACACAGAGAGTTTTCTGTTTTGCCCGAAATTTTATTCTTAGATCTTGCCAGTACCCTGTATAAATTACAAAATAAAATAAAATAAAAAACATAAATGGCACTGTAGGTTTGAGCTGTGTAGAGAGGGCTAAGTTAGCCACCACAGAGACTCTTGCCTTCATTGATGCATATTTTAAAGTCCCCGCGTTTCATATCTGTAACTACATTCATTCATAGGAGAGCATGGGGACTTGAATGTCCTCATAGTGTAAACGGTTATCTGGCTGATACCCCGACCCTGTGTTCGGGAGACTGGGCACAGCCCCTCTGCTACTCAAAGCCATTTCTTACACTAGAGATGGTACCTTGAGCTGAATTTCTGGTTATAGACTGACAAGAGCTCCTCCAGGACCCTTGTAGATGTGTTTATCAAGTGTGAGACATCGTTAATGCACAGGGAACAGGAAGCACACATTGGCAATTAATGTTATATTCTGTTCCCAAAGATGTTTTTGGTCCCTTTATGTGTTCATCGACTGCGCCGTCAATTCCTCTGTGAGGTAACATGAATTTGATATAAATAGTGAGTGGTTTACCTAATTTCTACTATTAAAATTGAGAATGTAGGGCAACAAGCCCACACGAAGCTGACTGGTAATGCCTAAGAAAAATATCCAGAATACACGACAGGCTTCTGGTGACGGAGTCAGGAGCGTGTTTTCCTGGATGAGATGGGCTATCTATGGCCGGTCTGCGCATGGGGCTGAGTCTTACAAATAGCGTGGAGGATAGGGAAATTGAAAGGGTACAAAAGAGAATAATATAACCCACAGTGTTTGACTTCTATTTCATTCTCGGACTGCTTTTTGTTCCAATGCTAAACCAACCAAACCAAACCAACCAGCCAAATGAACGAACAACAACAACAACAACAACAACAACAACAACAACAACAACAAAACCTCCTAAGCAAATACAACCTGGCAGACCAGCTCAGCCTTCCTGCTCTGGCTGGCAGGAGACGACCCATGCGGAACACTAAGGACTGCATGTGTGGGTCACTTTTACCATGCTGCGGAATTGGCCTATCTTTTTAGGATCCTCTGTTGCTGCAAAGTGACAATGAAGAACTTACACTCAAGAAAACGACGTAGGGGACACCTGAGATGGATTGATGGGTAAGGGTGCTTCCTGCCTGAGGGTCTGATTCATCCCTGGAACTCACTCAATGGGGGAAAGAGAACCAACTCTGAAAGATGTCCTTTGACAGCCACAAGTGCTCTCGAGCATGTGACACCCATTCCCCTCCAAATAAAATTTTAAGAAATGAAATAAAAATTTATGTAAATGCTTACAGTATACATCCCAAACAGCTTAGCATCAAAATAGTGAACTTTCTTAAAGTACATGTTTCATAGAAGCACGTGAGAGTCCTATAATTAGCACTCTTGCTCATTCATCAGGAAACTTCTCAGAGGTAATATTGAGACATTTTTTTTCCCATTTGTGCTTGCTTCTCTTCTCGGTCTCTGGACTATCCGGTGTCTGGTTCCCAACCCAGCTGTATTGCTGAATGAGAGCTGCTCACTGTTCTCACCAGCTTTACAGCTTGGGTGATCAAGCTCCACTGATAATGCCTGATATAAATGGAAGAAGATTTGAAACAGATGTGGACAGATTGGCAGCGGTGAAACACTAGCTCACTTGACTAGGACAACCAAGATGGAATATTCCAATAATATTTTTCAAAATAGAAATATATGAGAATACACCTAAACACCTAAATACGATCTGCTTTAAGAACCTGAGCTGACCATCTTCTGAGACCAGGCAAAATTTCAGTGGACAGATTGAAACACAAACAGCCAAAAAAAAAAACCCCATTGGCCTATGATTTTCCTGCCTACATGATGTGCTGGGGTAAAAGTGGTACAGAAATTGTGGGAGTGACCGACCAATGATTGTTCCATGCCACAAGAAGAAGCCTACCTACGACACTGTCTGGTGGGCTAGGACCAGTTGATGGATAGTCCAGAGGCCTAGGATAGAACCAAACACAACTGTCAAAAAAGGCAATGAAATGTTTCCAAATGATATTCTGCTATGCTGGTAGACTGGTGACTAGCCTAATTGTCATCAGAGAGGCTTCATCCAGCAACTGATGGAAACAGATGCAGAGACCCACAGCCAAACATTAGGCTCAGCTTGGAGGATCTTGAAGAAGAGGGGAAGGAAGGAGTGTAGGAGCCAGTGGGGTCAATAATACCACAAGAAAACTCAGAATCAACCATAGGCGCTCACATTGACTGAACCACAAATGAGGGAGCCTGTAAGGGGCTGACTTAGGCCCTCTACACACATGGTACAGTTGTGTAGCCTGGTTTTCTTGGAAGAGCCCTAACAGAGGTAGCAGGGGCTGCCTCAGACTCTGTCGCCTGTCTCTGAGACCCTTTGCCTCTGCTGATTTGCCTTGTTTAGCATTACTAGTGCCTAGTGTTACAGCAAGCACAAAGTAATATACCATAACTGGTTGATAACCACGGGAAGCCGGCCCATTTCTGAAGAGAAATGAAGGAGGGCCTGGAGGGTTAGGGAGAAGAGGAGAGGTGCAGTGGAGCGGCCAGCAGGAGGGGAGAAACGGAACTGTGGTTGAGATGTAAAACAAACAAACAAATTAATAAATATAAAAATAATAAATAAATAAATAAATAAATAAATAAATAAATAAATAGACTTAGATATATCTCTCCCTTTGTATAACACTGTTGCAATTATGAAAGGATTCAGTAAGATCCCAGATTAAGCAGCCAACCATAAGGCAGAGTTGCAATGATGATTTGGTGAATGTGATTTACCCAGACAAGTCAAAACAACCAAAGAAATCTGATAGTACCATCTTTTTGGTGTCTACGAAGAAATTCCCTTTGATTTTCATGGTTCAATTTGAATAAAACTTTCTAATTCATGACTTGCTGAATTATGTTCAAAGATTTCTGGGACTTATATCATTATTTTTGTGTGTTTAGTTTTTTTTTTTTTCCAGTCAGGGTTTCTCTGTGTAGCCCTGGCTGTCCTGGAACTCATTCTGTAGATCAGGCTGGCCTCAAACTCAGAAATCTGCCTGCCTCTGCCTCCTAAGTGCTGGGATTAAAGGCATACGTCACCACTGCCCAGCTGTATCATTATTTCTTGAGAGAATATTTTAATTTATATACAAAGAATACAGTAAGATACATTTGACCAAGAGAACAAAGAGAAGACATGGAAAAATTAAACACTTAATGGTGTCACAGCTTCCCCAAAATTTAAAAAAAAAAAACAAAAAAACAAAAAACCTGAGCATTCAAGCTACCTTTGTTTTTAATTTTTAAAGATTCAGTTTCTTTACCATCTTCCATAAAATATAATATTTTCCCCCTCAGAAAAGTCATTCACATTAACCTTTTAAACTATTTCTATCCAAAGAAAAACAAAACAAAACAAACAAGCAAACAACAACAAAACCAATATTCTCAGCTTCAGTACTGTTCCACTGGCCATTAGTGCCTGAGTAGTCAAATTTTAAGGTCGATATAGGAGGGAAACTGAGCCAAGTTTGGGCTTGCCTATGCTTCAACCCAGAGACACCTTTCCATATTGCTCAGGCCAAGGGTGGGGAATTAGAGCCACATAGTTCTATAACAATTATATTAGTGAGTATCATTGGGAAGTATTCAAGTCTCCCAAAGACAAATTAGGAATACCAAATGGTAAAAACAAGTCAGTCAGTACACAAGAGCTTAATATCTTTGAGTGGGCAAATGTTATATTATCCTTTCTTGAGAAAGCAGAAACTATTAGTGGCTAAGTCTATAAAGACATCTTATAATAGAGGGAAACAAAATGAAAATTGTTCCAGCATTTTTCTAACATTTTTTTCTCTAACAATCTAATTTTTAAATTCATTTTACCTCTAGATTACAGCACTCCCCTTCCACGTCCCCCCTCACTCTCATTACCCCTTCCCCTTTTCTGATGACAAGTAAGGCACTTCATTGGTTCTAAACCTCTCAGGGACACTCAGTCCCAGAAGAACTAGGCATATCCTCTCCAAATGAGACCGAACCATCCAGTCCAGACAGGGGTAAGGGTTTTCAATGGCAGGGAACAGCCCCTGCTCCACTTGTTAGGGGACCACATGAAGTCAAAGCTGCCCAATTGCGACAAATGTTTAAGGAGCCTAGGCCCAGTCCCTGTGTGCTCTTTGGCTGGTGATTCCATCTCTATGAGCTCCCAGGGGCACTCTGCAGGTTTTCTTGTGGTGTCCTTGACCTCTATAGCTTCTTCAGTCTTATTCTATGGTTTTCCACAAGACTCATGAACTCCAATTAATGTTTGGCTGTGGGTCTCTGCATCCGGTTCCATTTGCTGCTGGATGGAGCCTCCCAGAAGTCGGTTATGCTAGACTTTCATCTACAAGCATAGCAGAGTATCTTTAACAATTTTAGGGGTTGGCTCTCACTCATGGGGTGGGTCTCAAGTTGGGTCAGTTGGCCCATTCCATTCATCTCTGCTCCATCTTTATCTATGAGCATTTTATAGGAGGAAGTTTGGGGTTGAATGCTTTGTGGGTGAGTTGGCTTGCCCTCCTTCCACTGGAAATCCCATCTAATTCCAGGAGGTAGTCTTTGCAGTCTCCATATCACTTCCCCTAGAAGTCTCAACTAGGGTTACCCCCATAAACTCCCTCATTTCTGGTCTCCAGCTCTTCCCAGAGATGCCCACCACCATCATTGATTTTCATTCTTTCTCCCAGCCCTCTTCCTTCTTCCTCTCCCCACACCAGATTTTCATACCTGTACCCTTTCTCACTTCCTCTCCCATCCAGTTTCCTCCATCCATCTACCTCCAATGTCTACTTATTTCCTCTTCTAAGTAAGAGTCAAGCATTCTCCTTTGTGTCCTTGTTACTTAGCTTCTTTGGTCTATGGGTTGTAGCATGTTTATTCTATGCTTTATGACTAATGTACACTTAATGTGTGCTTTCTGGGTCTGAGTTACCATAGTCAAGATGATCTATTTTTGTTCCATCAGCGTACCTGTAAATTTCATGATGTCCTTGTTTTAATAGCTGAGTAGCATTCCGTTATGTAAATGAACCTCAAACTCTGTATCCATTCTTTGGTTGAGAGACAGCTAGGTTGTTTCCAGTTTCTGGCTATTACATATAAAGCTTCTGTGAACACAACTGAGCATGTTACCTTGTGTTATGTTGGGGCATCTTTGGGGTATGTGCTTAGGAGTGGTATAGTTGGGTCTTGAGGTAGAATTATTCCCACTTTTCTAAGAAATCCCTAAATTGATTTCCAGAGTACTTGTACAAGTTTGCACTCATGCCAGCAATAGAGGAGTGTTCCCCTTCCTCCACATCCTTGCCAGCACATGTTTTCTCTTAAGATTTTTATTTTAGCCTTTGTGAGGAGTAAAGGTGGAATCTCAGAGTCATTTTGATTTGCACATTCATGTAAATGAATTATTTGTATATAAATATTACAGTAAATTAATCTGTCAGCTATATTTCTTTATATTATACTAGCCCTGCCCCCAAACCACCAAGGAAAAACAAGATTTATTTAAAACTGCACCTCAATAGTTGAGCAGTTAAATAATCTACCTTAACCTTCTATGCTAATCTAGCTATGCCCTAGACCAATCCCATGATACTTGCATATTATTATTGATCTGGCTCTTTGGTTTTCAAGTGTGTTTCCATGATCTTTCTGTGGACCCATTCCTCATGACTCCAATTCCTCCATCCTCTCTGTCTAACTTCTTGAGTTCTTTGTAAATTTTAGATGTTAGCCTCTTTCAGATGTAAGGTTGGTAAAGATCCTTTCCCAATCTATTGGCTGCCAATTTGTCCTATTGACAGTGTCCTTTGCCTCACAGACTCTTCTGTTTTATGAGGTCCAGTTTACCGATTGTTGATCTTAAAGCAGGAGCCATTCCATTGGTGTTCTGTTCAGTAAATTGTCTCCTGTACCAATATGTTCAAGGGTATTTCCCACTTTCTCTTTTATGAGATTTATTAAATCCTGTGTTATCTTAAGGTCCTTGATCCACTTGGACTTGAGTTTTGTGAAGGGTTGTAAATATGGTCCTATTTTTTTTTATTCTACATGTAAATATAAAGTTAGTTAACCACCATTTGTTAAAGATGCTTCCATTTTTCAATTGTACAGTTTTGGCTTCTTTATCAAAAATAACATGTCCATATGTTTCAGTGCTTATTTCTATGTCTTCTATTCCATACCAATGATCAATGTGTCTGTTTCTACACCAATGCTGTGCAGTTTTTATCACTACTGCTTTGTAGTAGAGCTTGAGCTCAGGGATGGTGATTATTCTCCAAGTTCTTTTGTTATTCAAGATTGTTTTGGCTTTCTTGTTTTGTTTGTTTGTTTGCTTTTCCATATGAAATTGTCAATTACTTTTTCAAGATCTATATAAGATTGTGTTGTAATTTTGATGGGGATTGCAATGAATCTATAGATTGCTTTTGGTAAGATGGCCATTTTCACTATGTTAATCCTATTGATCCATGAGCATGGAAGATCTTTCTATCTTCTAGGTCTTTTTCAATTTCTTTCTTTAGGGACATGAAATCCTTGTAACACCAATCTTTTACTTCCTTGGATAGAGTTACACCTAGATTTTTTTTTTATATACATTACTCATGGATATTGTAAAGGGTGTTGTTTCCCTAGTTCCTTTCTCGACCTGTTTATCATTTGTATAAAGGAGGGGAAGTGGTTTGAGTTAATTTTGAATCCAGCCCCATTTGCTGAAGGTGTTTATCAGCTGTAGGAGTTCTCTGGTAGAATATTTGGGGTCACTTAGGTATACTATCCTATCATCTGCAAATAGCTATACTTTGATTTCTTCCTATCCAATTTGTATCCTCTTGATCTCCTTTAGTTGTTTTATAGTTCTGTCTAGAACTTCAAGTACTATATTGAATAGATAGGGAGAAAGTGGGCAACATTACCTTGTTCCTGATTTTAGTGAAAATGCTTAAAGTATCTCTCTCCATTTAGTTTGATGTTGGCTATTTGCTTGCTATATATTGCTTTGATTGTGTTCAGGTATGTGCCCTGTATATCTGATTTCTCTAATACTTTTAACATGAAGGAGTGTTTGATCTTATCAAAGCTTTTTCAGAATCTAGTGAGATAATCATTTGATTTTTTTCAGTTTATTTATACAGTGCATTACGTTGATTGATTTTCATATATTGAACCATCCCTGTATCTCTGGAATAAAGGCTACTTGATATTGATGGATGATGTCTTTTGTGTGTTTCTGTGTTTTGTGTTCACTTTGCCAATATTTTATTGAGTATTTTTATATCAATGTCGGTAAGAGAAATCTATCTGAAGTTTCCTTTCTTTGCTGAATTTTCTGAGGTTTTGGTATCAGGGTGAGTTTGACCTCATAGACTGAGTTTGGCAGTTTTTCTTCTGTTTCTATTTTGTGGAATATTTTGGGGTTATTGGTATTAGCTCTTCTTTGCAAGTCTGATAGAATTCTGCACTAAAACTATCTGGCCCCAGGCTTTTATTGGTAGAGAAACATTTGATGACTGCTTCTATTTCTTAACGCATAATAGGGTTGTTTAAATAGTTTATCTGCTTTTGATTTAACCTTGGTACAGGTTATTTGTCTAGAAGATCATCCACCTTGTTAAGATTTTTCAATTTTGTAGAGTACAGGTTTTTGAAGTAAGATTTAATGATTCTTTGAATTTCCTCAGTGTCAGTTGTTATGTCTTTCTTTTCATTACTAAGTTTATTTATTTGGATGCTGTCTCGCTGTATCTAAGTAAGTTTGGCTAAGGGTGTATCTATATTTTAATTTTCTCAAAGAACCAATTCTTGGTTTCATTGTATTTTTATACTTTTTGTTATTGTTTTTTTTAAAACTGATTGATTTCAGCCCTAATTTTCATTTTTTTCCTGCATTTTTTCATCTTTGTTGTGTTTGCTTCTTTTATTCTAGAGCATTTTAGGTGTACCTTTAAATTACTGTTATGAGAACTTTCTAATATTTTTAAAATTATTTTATTTTAATTATTTACATTCCAGTTGTTGCCCACCCTCTAGGTGCCCCTTCTTACAGTCCCTCTTCCCATTCCTCTTCCTCCTTGCATCTGAGAAGGTACTCCCCCTACCCAGCCTGGGACCATTAGACTTTTGAGGATTAAGTATATCTTCTCCCACTGAGGCCAGACCAGGCAGACCTCTATTGTATATGTGCCAGGGGTCTTAGACAAGCCGTTGTATCTCCTGGTTGGTGGCTTAGCCTCTAGGAGCTTCCTGGGGTCTGGATTAGTTGAGACTGATGGTCTTCCTATAGAGTCTCTCTCCCCTTCAGTTTCTTCAGTCCTTCCCACAATTCAACCATAGGCGTCTCTGATTTCAGTCCAATGGTTGGTTTTAAGTACCTGCTTTTATCTCAATCAAATGCTGGTAGGGCCTCTTAGAGAACAGCCATCCTTGGGTCCCATCTGTAAGCACATCATAGCATCAGTAATAGTGTCAGGTCTTGGTGCTCCCCCCCCAATAGGATGAATCCCAAGTTTTCCAGTCATTGGACTGCCTCTCCCTCAGTCTCTTCTCAATTTCTGTCCCTGCAATTCTTTTAGACAGAAATAATTCTGGGTCAGAAGATTTGACTGTGGCTTGGTAACCCAATTCCTCTACTCGAGGCCCTGTCTATCTACTGGGGATGGACTCTTCTAGTTCCCTCTCCCTAGTGTTGGACATTTTGGCTAAGGTCACTGCCACTGAGACCTGAAAGTCTATGGTACTTTCCAGAGAGTCCTCCCATCTCCAAGACTTCCCCCAGGCAGCCTATTTCCATTCATTCTCCTGGACTTCTGGCCTGGAAGCCCCCCCATACCTCATCCTGTCCCCCCTTTCCCCTCCCCCTCCTCTCTCCTACCTAGGTCCCTCCATCTCCCTGTATCTGGTGATCATTTTCTTCCTCTCTTACAAGTGGTATTGAAGCACCCTCACTTGGGCCTTCTTTCTTCTTAATCTTACAGTCTGTTGGTTGTACCATAGGTATTCTGTATATTTTGGCTAACATCCATTTATCAGTGAGTGCATACCATGCATGTGCTTTTGAGTCTGAGTTACTTCACTCAGGATAATATTTTCTAGTCCCATCCATTTACATGCAACTTTAGTGATGTCCTTTATTTTACTAGCTGAATAGTATTCCACTGTGTAAATGAACAACAATTTCTGTATCCATTCTTCTGTTGAGGGATATCTGGATCATTTCCAGCTTTTGGTTATTACAAATAAGGGTACTATGAACATAGTGGAGCATGTGTCCTTGTGGTATGTTGGAGGCATCTTTTGGGTATATGCCCAAGAGTGGTATAGCTGGATCTTCGGGGAGAACTATTTCAAATTTTCTGTTTAATAGCCAGATAGATTTCTTAAGTGGTTGTACCAGCTAGTGATCCCACCAGTAATGGAAGAGTATTCCTCTTTCTCCACATCCTCACCAGCATCTGCTGTCCCCCAAGTTTCTGATCTTAGCCATTCTGATTGGTGTAAGGTAGAAGAATCTCAGGGTCATTTTGATTTGCATTTCCCTGATGACTAAGAACTTGGAACATTTCTTTAAGTGTTTCTCAGACATTTGAAATTTTGTTGTGTATTCTCTGTTTAGCTCTGTACCCTATTTCTTAATTGGGTTATTTGGTTTTTTGAAGGTTAACTTCTTGTGTTGTTTAAATATTTTGGAGATTAGCCCTCTGTCAGATATAGGGTTAGTGAAATGTTTTTGTTTTTTTTCCCACCCAATCTGTAGGTTGCCGATTTGTCCTATCGATGGTATCTTTTGCCTTACAGAGGCTTTTCAGTTTCATGAGGTCCCAATTGTTGATATTAGAGCCTGAGCCATCAGTGTTCTCTTCAGGGAATTTCTGCTTATGTCAATAAGTCTGAGGCTCTTTCACACTTTCTCTTCTAATTTCCATTTTCTGTAGTCTGTTGGTGATGCTTGCATCTGTTGTTCCTAGGTTTTCCATCTCCAGGATTTCCTCAGTTTCTGTTTTCTCTAATGTTTCTATTTCCACTTTCAGGTCTTTCACATTTTTATTTATATCCCTCACATGTTTAACTGTATTTACCTGAATGTCTTTAAGAAATTATCTTTTTCCTTTCTAAAGACCTCTATCTGTTTGATGGCATTTTTCTGTTTTTCTTTAAGGGATTTATTCATTTCCTCTTTAAAGACCTCTATCATCATTATAAGATTGGATTTTTCCATTTCTTATGTTTCTGTTGTGTTAGGATATCAAGGGCTTGCTGTAGTGGGGTAGCTGTGCTTTGAAGCTACTCATATTGCCCTGGCTCTTGTGGGTTGTGTTTTTTGGAGGGCCTTTAGCCATTTGGGTGCTGTAGCTTTCTGGATGTTCTTGTTGTGGTAGGTATTGGGAGGGGATGAACCACAATTGTCCTGGTGTGGCAGTTCTCTGATGAGTGTCTTTGGGTTGTATGTGGGAAGTCTGTATGGTTCAAGAGCTCAGGTCTGATGAAGGTGTGTGGGGAGGTGGCAGTAGAATGGAGGTCTCCGTGGACGGGCAGGCTGCTCAGGGAAGCTTGGCTTTGCCCAGAGGGCTCAGCACATAGGTAGGTAATATGGGTGGAGAAAGGGAAGCCTACCTGTAAGGTTCAGGAATCTGATAGATATAGAGGATAAATAGTGGGAGACAGGAGGTCCCCCTCAATTGCTTCATTTTTTTCCCCTAGAGCTTTCAGATTTACTTTCAAATTGCTAGTGAGAGAACTCTCTATAATTTCTTTACGGAGACACTTAGTGGTATGAACTGCCAAGAGCCAGCCTTGCCTTGAAGAGGGGTTCTTGAGAGAAGGAATGTCTGAGATATATCTGGTTGTTCTTGGATGTTCCTGATACAGTGTGTATTTGGAGGTTGACCTATCCTTGATGTCCATGGTGCAGCAGGCCTCTGATGGATAGCCTTGGGTCAGACAATGGAACTCAGGGGGCAGTGCAAGTCTCCTCGAAGTTAAGTGTGCCTCTGGGGACATGGCAGGTGTGTGTGGAAAAAGTGGGCAAAGTAGTGGTGGAACAATGGAACTCTTGGGGTATAGTAAGCTGCACAGTAAGCTGGGGAAGCTGGGCATGCCCCAGAGGACTAAGCAGGCAGGGGAAATGGTGCCTGCAATGTTTCTGGCTCAGCAGGTCTTATGAAGGTGGGCAGGAGAGGTGGCAGGACAATGGGAGTCAGGGGACTCAGCAGACCACTCCAGATAGCCATGGGTGAGATATTCTTTCACACATATAAAAACTGTAACTGGCATTCTGAACCCTTACCATGTTTTAAAGCATGATGCTACCTTGTGTCCTTCTCATTTGTGTTTTTTATTAAAAGAAGATATCAAACAGTCAACTACAAGAAGATTCTTGATGTAGAGTATGTTTGCCTGGTTCTTTTAATATATGTGCAGGAGATTATATTCAATGCAGCTTTATAATTACCAATGTTACAAAACTGAAAACATTAGAAAATAGCAATATAGTAAATCTAACTACAGAATAAGAAAAATGAATGTTTCAAAAAGGGAGCAGAAATAAGAGGAAGAGCCAGATGAAATGATGTCTCCTAGACATGAGAGGGAAGCTACATGCATGAAACCTCAACAGTATGGTAACCAATTAAAGAGAGCAATAGCAATGTCAGTTGACATGTGCCATGCCTAGATGAAGAGCTACAGGTAATTAATGACTATGGGGAGAGGGAGAATAACTCTTTTGAGAGACAAATGCTTTAAGTGGTTATACTTTAAGTGATATCAAAGGTTAAGCATATACATGTAAACAACATTTAGTTGACTCAGAGGGTTGTGTGTGTGTGTTTGTGTAAAATTGTGTGTTGATATGTGTGTGTTTATGTGTGTGTGTGAGTGTGTGCGTAACAATAATAATTAAAGCAAAGTAATCTGTGAATTTGAGAGTGAGTGATGGGGATTTGTGAGGTGCAGAAGAAGTTGGTGAAAGGAGAGAGAGAGAGGTGAAAATTATGTAATATAATACTCACATGAAGTTCACACTAAGTAAATAAATTTAAAATGTAAAACAAATCAAATTGGACTCTTGAAAAACTCTGACACTACAAATCAGAAAATATTTACAATTGATGTGCTTGGTAAAGGCCCAATGTTCAAAATATATAATGACAGTATATAACTCAGGACAGAGCAAACCAATTGGTTGTCAGTGTCAAACACTCAGACCTGAAAACATACCTACAATTAGCATTATATGAGCTCAACAGGTTATATTTTGGAATATATATATATATATATATATATATATATATATATATATATATGCATGCATGTAATATCAACTAATGAATTTAAAGGAGAGTGGAAAAGATTCTTTAGGAATGTTTGGAGGGAGGAAAGGGAAGGGAGAGATGTAATTAAAATATAGTCTCAAAAATAAACAATAAACAAAAGCTTGTCAAATGGAAGAAAAAAAAAGAAATCATTTGTGTCTACCTTTTGGGTCTGCTGTGTTTCCCATCATCTTTGCATGATTCCCTTTAGTCTCTTAGCCTTTCCAAAACCTACTTTTAATAAGTGCTATTAAATGATTTAACCTCCCTTCTAGCCTACTACCCAACAGGAGTAGAAGAAAGGAAAGGTTGATAGAGGAAAGGAGGATGTGGACCAGTTGGTAAGGCATTCCAGTACCACACAACATCTAGCAAAACATCACAAGGGATCCATTTTAAAAGTGTGACTCTGAAGCTATCTTATGCTATTTTAGCTTGATGTGTCATGGCTGCTGTTGCCATAACATATCCTGGATCGATCAGTTCTTAATGCAACATGTCTCAGTTGACACCAACAGCCTTCTTCATTGGATTTCTTTACCACTTGTCCTGTTTTACTAAGCAATATGGTACCAACCCAACAATCCTGGGCCCCCTATTATCCTTGTCAAATTTATTCTGCAGTGTAGTTAACTAATTAATTGTACAGCACACAAAATTTAAATTACTCTATATCACAAGCTTTTCATTCTATATTTTGATTTGTCTCTGATACTTTAGAATGCTTTTTTTGTTTGTTTGTTTGTTTGGTTGGTTGGTTGGTTTTTTTGTTTGTTTAGTTTGTTTTTCAAGACAGGATTTTTCCATGTAGCCTTGGCTGTCCTGGAACTCACTCTGTAGACCAGACTGGCCTGGAAATCAGAAATTCACCTGCCTCTGCCTCCCAGGGGCTAGGATTAAAGGCATGTGCCACCACTGCCCGGCTTAGAATGCTTTTTATTAATACTTTTTTAACTGAATTTTATAGTGTTATATTCTATGACCCCTTATTTATGTCAATTTTGACTAATTCTTCATGAAATTGAAAGTATCATCTTCTAGACTGTATGTGAATAAGCCTGGGTTTTACACCTGCCAGATTGTTCTCTGATTATCAAGCTATAGAATGAGAAGAAGCTTTCATACAGCATTCTGGGGAAAATTAGATGATGTTTGTAGTTGCCTTAATTATATGGTGCCTTTTTCTTTCAGGATATGCAAGCTATCTTGCACCCTTATCTAGGAATAAAAACTCATCTTGCATCCCGTACAATTTAAATCCATGTTGGAAAATCCTCATCCTACTTTAATTTGGCTCTAACTTTCTGTATTGAATTTATATTTTTTAAAATCCCAGCATATAGCCTTAATTTCATTCTTTACCTGGAGTTCAGATATATAATATTTAATAGTTTGCATCTATACATCATCCTATGAATCTACTTAAAGTTCACTCTGCTGTATTACCTGGATGCTATCTATGTGTCTTTCCAGTTTCTTGTTCCTTTCAAGTTTGTTGACCGAAGGTGTTTTTCAAGGGTCTGTTGAGTTAGTCATTTTACACATATAAAGCCCTGGAACAGTGACTATGTGTATATTTATTGAAAGTGTGGGGGATACACTCTAGGCAAGCAAAAGGAAAGAGAAAAGAGGAAAAATAGGCTATAAATAACAGAGTCCCAAGGAAGAAAGCTCATGGCTTAGATAACTGCCCGGAAACCCATTGTGATACTTAGGAAATTTTATTTTCTATTTAAATTACTACTTTTAAAAACTATGTATATAAGTGTGTGTCGATGTGTGGCTTTGAATATATGAATACAAGAAGCAAATAAGTCAGATTTTGGTGTCACAAGAGCTGGAGTTATAGGCAGTTCTGAGCTGCCTGATTTGAGAGATTGGAATACAGTGCTCACCCTCTGGAAGGACAGTACTTGCTCAAACCCACCAAGCCATGTCTACAGCACCCAGAGAAATATTTTTAATGTAATCACTGTGACACTGAGACTCTAGTTTCAGTTTACCAGAATCCTGTATCTCTTCATTAAATACAAACTATAAAAATTCCGCCAAACAAAGGAAGACACCACTGGAAATAAATAAAGAAAATAACATGCTACACAAGTTTCTCGTGGCAAATTCCTCTCAATGATGCTCCCAGCTTGACAAATTTGGCTCATAGTACAGATGATTTTTTTTTTTTGGCAATAATTGCACTTTTCTCTAAAACAGAAATGATGTGTTCACCGCTCTCCAGATGTACAACTCCCTCTGGTTAATTCCTGCAAAAATGGCTTTCATTGTTCAAAAGCAAGACAATTGGAACAAGTTTGTGCCTTTGTGTTTATTGTTTCTCTTGATGAAAGGCAGTTTATCTATCCAGCACACACGCTTCACTCTCAGTGCACCTTGTGGCAACACAGATTTTTTTTAAAAAAAATAAAAAATAAATAAATAAAACATAGAAAATTGCATTTGCTAAATTTAGTATGAATGGCAGGATAATCCTTGCTAGGAAAGTGGATTATAAAGATAAAAGAAAGAAGCATTAAGTTCTTTCCCCAACCAATTATAAATGTGCCTTTACGCCTGTAATATCGCATAAACGCCAGGGCAACGGCACCAGCTGCTCTTGGCTCTCATGGGGCATGACGTTTCCTCTCATTCTGGCACCAGCCTTTACCCCAAAGGAAAGACACTCCTAGACGCCAGAAGTAGAAATGCATCACTTTCACTTGTTCTGTCGATAAAAACACTGGGTCATGATAGCTATCTGTGATTCTCATACAATTAAAGGTAGATATAATCATGCATCAAATCCAACATTAAGACGGGTTTTGGCTCTTTGTTGTTATATTCTTCTGATATTTTAATAAGTATAATATCTATGACTCTTGGCAATAGTGCACTAAATGGATTGAGAAATCTCAGAGATTTAAATGCCCAAAGTACTCACTGGTGTGGGTCCTATGGTCCCATTGCTGTGATCATATTCTTTGCTCTTATTGCATTTTGTGCAGCTAAAACCAATATATTTTGCCTTAACAAAGTTGAAACAAAAATAATACCATTCAAGGGAAATAAAAATAGGTAGACATCGTATTTGATTTTATCATCTTGTTTTATGTTACCATATGGTGCAATTCAATATTTTCTACATCTTAACAGAAAGACAGATCTGTAGTCCCAAGAAACGCGGAGTAGTGCCGTCCCCTGCACCTCTGATTGTATTAATCTCGAATATGCAAGAAAAGGCGCAGACTTCGAGTCACATGAGCTTGATGGTGAGCTATGGGATGAGTATCCTGAGAGCTTCAGCTTCTCCAAAAATCCCTTCCTTGTCCTTCAGATGTCTTCTAATACTCGGAAATCCCCCTCATTCTCCAAGTTTATTTTCCTCTGCTGCGTCCCCATTTCCACCCCATATTCTCACCTTGTTGTGTACTGAAAAACAGAGTCACTGTGTGCCGGTGGTGAAGGATGGGAGGATCACAAACCATTAGCTCCACATTCCATAAAATAAGATAATGTGTTGACATCTTTTATTATTATTGTTATTATTATTATTATTATTATTGTTATTGTTATTGTTATTATTATTATTATTATTATTATTATTATTACTATTATTATTATTTTACACTCTAGATTGTATTCCCCTCCTGGTCCACCCTCCGACTGTTCCACATCCCCTACCTCCTCCACACCCCTGTGTCTCCACAAGGATGTCTCTCCTCCACCCCACCAGACTTCTAAACTCCCTGGGGCCTCCAGTCTCTTAGGGTTAGGTACATCTTCTCTGAATGAACATAGAACCTGCAATCGTCTGCTGTCTATGTGTTGGGAACCTCATATCAGCTGGGGTATGCTGCCTGTTTGGTGGCTCAGTATCAGAGTTCTCAGGAGTTGAGGTTAATTGAGACTGCTGGTCCTCCTACAGGGTCACCCTCCTCCTCAGCTTCTTCCAGCTTTTCCATAATTCAACCACAGGGGTCAGCAGCTTCTGTCCATTGGTTGGGTGCAAATATCTGCATCTGACTCTTTCAGCTGCTTGTTGGGTCTTTCAGAGGGCAATCATGCTAGTTCACTTTCTGTGAGCTTTCCAGAGCCTCAGTAATAGTGTCAGGCCTTGGAACCTCCCCTTGAGCTGGATCCCACTTTAGCCCTGTCACTGGACCTTCTTTTCCTCAGGCGCCTCTCCTTTTGATCCCTGCAGTTTTTTTTCAGACAGGAACAATTATGGGTCAGAGTTTTGACTGCGGGATAGCAAATACACCCCTCACTTAATGCCCTGTTTTCTGTTGGAAATGGGCTCTATAAGGTCTCTCTCCCCACTGTAGCGCATTTCATCTAGGGTCCCTCCCTTTGAGTCCTGAGAGTCTTTCACCTCCAAGGTCTCTGGTACATTATAGAGCCCCCCCCCCAACCTCCTATCTCCCAAGGTTGCATATTTACATTCTTTCTGCTGGCTCTCAGGGCTTCAGTCCTTTTCCCTCACTCAATACCAGATCATGTTCCCCTCTTTCCCCCACCAGTCCTGTCTCCCCTTTCCCTCCCAGGTCCATCCTTCCCTCTCCTCTTGCGGTTGCTTCATTATCACTCCCAATTGGGGCTGAGGCATCTTCACTTAGGCCCTTCAGCTTGTTGACCTTTTTGAGTCCTGTAGACTGTATCTTCGGTACTCTGTACTTTTTTTTCCTAATATTCACTTACTAGTGAGTATATACCATGTATGTCCTTTGGGTCTGAGTTACCTCACTCAGGATGATATTTTCTAGTTCCATCTATTTGCCTTCAGAACTCAGAATGTCCTCATTCTTAATGTCTGAGTAGTATTCCATTGTGTAAATGAACCACATTTTCTCTACCCATTCGTCTGTCATAGGACATCTAGGTTGTTTCCAGCCTGTGGCTATCACAAATAAGGCCACTATGAACATAGTGGAACACGTTCTCCTGTGACATGGTGGGCCATCTTTTGGGTATATTCCCAAGAGTGGTATTGCTAGGTCTTCAGGAAGGTATATTTCCAATTTTCTGAAGAATCTTCAGATTGATTTCCATAATGATTGTACCAGCTTGCAAACCCACAGAAGATATTTCAGAAAAGTTCTCAGAAAAATATCTTTTAATCTGAGTTCTGACACTTTTAGAAGTTGTATATCAATATTAAACCTTTGTTTCTTGATCTATAAATGGGTACAGCTGCTCTGCATTTCATTTTCTTAGTTTTTCCCCTTTGATCACAGTTTGGTGGAGTTCTGTCTATGAAAATTCTGCAAATAAAACTCCAGAAGTATGCTTTTCCTTTTTGGGGAAACTTTAAGTTTGGTATATACAGCTGCTGAATAGCATCTTGTCAGAGTCTATTAGAAGAGATTTGAGCACTTAAGTCGTTTAATTCACTCAATCACATTATGGCACAGACATGACTATCTTAAGGGCTTCAACAATAGGAGGTCTCACAGGCATGGCAACCCATCTGTGCTCTTGGTTCCTGCACCATACCCCTAACTAGTCCAGTCATTTGTATGCTAAATAACAAATAGACTGGTATCTATTTTTAGTCATAAAATGATGTAAAAATATGCTATATATAGCACTTCAAGATATAGTTCCTGACAATTGCACAATAAAGTTAAAATATAAGAACATAACATCTGCTTTGTGGACATGATAATAACGGTTCTATGTTATGTGGTGCCAGAGGATAAAGAAAGGGCCCTCCTTCTGCATAGGCACCACTACACAAAGATGGGCTCTGCAGACATTGTTTTGTTAATATCATCATCATAGCCCAGATCAGCAACACTGAAAGGTAAAGGGAGCACAGAAGAATTTAAGATCCATGGATTCTGCTGGTAAAATTAAGAGATCTAGACACAACTAAGTTGAATAGAGCAAGAGGAGTCTGAGAATGGACAGACATAAGCACTGTTAAATTGGTCACATGATCCAGAGTAATAAGGCAGTGCATTCAGTCATCCTACTTGTAAGATTCTTGGTTAGAACACCAAGCTCCCAAGAGCTGGCCTGAGAAAGCCATGGAACAAGCATCAATAGAGTGAGTTATGAAGAACACATCACAACTGTTTAACTACGTTTTCTCATATTCCCCTTCTCTAGTGTAAGAACCTGCCAATTATCATTCATAAGCAATAGTGACTCAATTGTCAAAGAAATTTCTCTCCCTCTTTTCTATTTAGATATAATGTTAGTTATCTGTTACTAAGTAAGGAATTGCACCAAAGTGGTTTGTTTTAAAACTATCTGGGTTCTGTGACATACTCCAGTCTAGAACATTCCTACGATTCGGATTCAGTCTAGCACCAAAACAAATACGCAGAATGAAACACTGAGTATCCAATGGTTGCTCTAGGTTGGGCGCATAGGTTCAGGCAGCTGGTATATGTACCAAGCCTGTCACAGCTCTCACTGAAAGTACTAAGACACACAGGGTCTATCTCATACTGGCTCCCTCACAATGTTGATGGAAAGATTCAGATCATCATCAGTTGTTTATCTGCCAGCCTCTGTTCCTTGCTAATTAATAGGATATTCAAGAAGTGGGAGTCAACAAACAGGTTTGGTGAATCCTTTTATTGAGAACTGAAATATCTCTATTTGTTGACAGGGATTGGAGTTGATGGAAAGTCAGTGAGGATCAAATGGGAGATACAATTTTTTAAAAAGCTGTATATGGCTATGATACTGGGCAGGCAAGAAGGATGTGTGGCCATGCCACATTCTTCTTACCATGATGTTGACCTTGACTGTATTCCACAGCTGTGGGGGTCCCTTGACCATGGCAGAAACAATTGATATCTTGAGCCAAAAGAAATTGCTTGTCTTTTAAGCTGATTTTCTGTTACTTCCTCAGAGTAATGGGGAGTTGTAGATACTGGAGTTTCTTTATCTTTATTGTTCACTTCTAGAGCTGTCCAAAGCAGTGTCAAACTTGAAAAATATAGAGAAAATTTATAGAAAGGCTTATTCCTCTGGACTCTCTTGTCCTGTACAGTATTCATACATTCTTTTCCATCCTAGGTCTGTTTCTGGGGAACTCCAGTTAAGGATAAAGCTGTAAAGCTATCATAGTATTTTCTATGTAATTTAGGAAGTAACTGTTTAACAGTGAAAAATATTTTTGAAAACTAAAACAATGAGCAGTTGACTTACAATTGGAGAAAAATTATAACTCATTGTATGCATAAGTTTCCTAAAGAGACTACAATAAATTATCATAAATTGAACATGGAATTATTTCACACAACCTGAAATCTGAATGTCTGAAGTCAATGTCTGACTTGAACACTCTTTCTTTAAGCAGTTAGCAGAGATCAATGGCATTTGTTGACTATTAGCTACATCACCAATACTACCTTGGCCTCCTGCCATTATCTGGACATGTCCTGTTTGTTCCTGTCTTCAAATTTTCCTCTCTTGTGTTTATTTAATTTGTGTGTCTTTAATTTGTGTGTAATTGATCCACTCGTAAATCAGGAAATGCCTTCCTAGGTATGAAGAATGACAGTTTTGACACTTTTCCTGAGTGTGTGTGTTTATGCTTGTGTGCGCATTGTGTGTCATAGCATGAGACTGGATGTCAGAGGACCACCTTCAAGAATTAGATCTCTTCTACTACCATGCATGTCCTAGGGAACAAACTCAGGTCACCAGGCTTGGCAGGAAGTTCCTTAAATCACTCAGCCATCTTGTTAGCCTTTACATTGCCTTTTTATGAAATAAAATTCAACTAGCTACTGAATATTTCCGAGTAATTATTGCAATGGTGATATTACTTTTACCACAAAACCTATTATGAATAGAAACTAGAGAGCAAATTAATATCTTTTGTTTAAGTGATTAACAACCTCAGATCTTTGAACAGTCACTCATACAAAAAGACACAGACAGGCACGGTAGGTTTATCCCTTTAATCCCATCATCCAGGAAGCAGAGGCAAGCAGAACTCTGAGTTCAAAACCAGCCTTGTTGACACAGTGAGTTCCAAGGCTGTATAGAGAGACCCTATTTCAAAACAAACAAGCCAACAAAAATACAAAACATTCTTTTCTTATACAGTCATCAGGGTAGCACATTTCCATTTTAATTGTGATAGCTTCTTCTTTTCAGACAATGGACAATCAATCATTAAACCTGTGGAGAAGTTTCAGTTTCGGTTCAGGCTGCCTTTACCTCTGCTGCTGTGTCAGTTTTGCCTTGCTATTCACAGTACTAAAGCTGAAGGGCTGAGTAACTGCCAATGGAAAGGAGAGGGACAAAATATCAGGGTTGTTTTCCCTCTTTAAGTGACTACAGGTTGCGATTTCCAACTGTCAAGTTCTTTTAGGTGAACAGTTTACCAACACATCCTCAGAAACAAGACATGTCTCCTGTCATGAAGAAGACTCAGAAGGAAAATGTCCCTAGATTGGAGAAAAAAAATGAATGAAAACAAAGACATATTTTCCCCTGCAAATATATGCTGTCATGTGGAATAGCTTTAGACCATATGGTCCTCTGAAGATTTGTTACTCACAACAACACAAACGGGTAGAAAAATTTAATGCCTTTCAATGTAGATTATTTAAATGGATTTTGTTATTAAAAGCCTACCCAACCAAACTTATTAGTTGAAAATAATTCTGTATAATAATTCCCAAGGAAATAGAAGCTTAATTTATTTAATCTAAACATAATAATTGTAACCAAGTTTGTGAAGGTTTGATTTTTTTCTTTGATGACATTTTCCTAGTTTACTCATGATTTATGTGTGTTAACATTTTTTTAAAGATTTATTTTTTTTATGTATGTGAATACACTGTAGCTGTCTTCAGAAGAGGGGATCGGATCCCATTACAGATCGTTGTGAGCCACCATGTGGTTGCTGAGAATTGAACTCAGGACCTCTGGAAGAGCTATCAGTGCTCTTAATCACTAAGCCATCCCTCCAGCCCAGTGTGTTAAATTTTTTAAATAGATATTATATATGGCATGAGGCTATTTTTAGGACTTAGTATGTAACCATATAATACATATATGTACTACATGTTTATCTTCACCATATTTTTATGGACCAACTTTTTTATCATTGTCTGTATCTTACTCTTTCTTCATCTACAAATTTACAAATAATCTAGAGCAGATTTTATTTTTATTTTCTCACAGGTCTGCCTTCCTGCTCTTAATTCATTTTAATGGCTATCGTTGTTAGAAACTATGCAGTTAAGTGACTGTACTAGCTTGCCGTGACTATAACAAAATATATGAGACAAATAAATGTAGAAAGAAGATTATTTAGTTTTATTTGATTTTTTTTGATAATTTCATACAGAACATGTTCATCATGTATTTCCCCACCCACAATTCCTTTCAGGTCTCTTTCTTCCTTACCCACCAACTGCAGATTCATTCTCTTTCTTAAAAAACAAGTGGGTGGGGAAGTGTTATCGGGATATAATATAGGAGAAAATAAACTATCCTCAATAGAACCAACCAACCAAAAATTAAAACAAAATAAAAAAGCCACTAAAAATATTAAGACCAGTTTATATAAAACAACCGATCCTGAGCATAATCCTGCCCTGAGCAATGGCATGCCATTGATAAACTCAGTGCCACTCCATTGGAGAAAACTGTCCTTTCTCAGTAGTCATTATTTATGAATAACTTGTAGGGTAGGCATGGGATTTTGTGCCTACTTCTTTCCCTAGTACTATGAATTTATCTGGCTTTAATTTGGACAAGGTTAGGTACATGAGGTCACAGTCTCTGTGAGTTCATATGTATACCTACTTTGATGTGTTTGGAAGATGTTGTTTCCTTAAAATCATCTGCCACATCTTGCTCTTTCAACCTCACTTTCTGCATAGACCTTTGAGCCTTGAAGGGATGGGTGTGATAAAGACATCTACACACAGCTGAGCACCCACTGGTACAGCAATGACATGAATTTTAGGGAAGTAACCAACCACTCTTTGGTTGGATTTAAGACTCATCTCATAAGATGAAACCTATGCCTAATACTGTTAGTTAAGGTAGTTTCCTAAAAATATTTTTATTGATCTTTGAGAATTCTATCCATTTTATTTTGTTCATATTCACCTCCAACATTTCCCTTAGTTTTCTCCCCTATTCTATATTCATGCAATTTGTGTTTGTAATTTTTTTTTAATCCATCAAGTCCACACTTTACTGCCTAAATACTCTTGGGTGCTTAGACATTCTCCAGCATATGTTCAACACTCCAGAAGCCACACCTTTAAAGAAAACTAATTTTCCTTCTTCTGGAAAGCTACTGAATAGTTGACTTTGTGTCTACCTTCTCCATGCATGCTAAGACTTTGTCTGCCTTGGGTTTCCATAGATCATGTGCATGCTGTCAAACCATTGTGAGTTCATATATGCAACTATTTTTTGCACATAGAAAACAGTTTTCTTGAAGACATTCACTTCTATGGGTCTTATAATATTTCTACCTTGCCTTCCACAATGATCCATGAGCCTTGAGAAAGGGAGATGTGGACGGAGAATTCCATAGACTTTTATCTCTGTACTTAGACCAGATGTAGGTCTTTACGTTAATCACCAGATATAGGTTACTCTGTGTTAGTCTCTACTGGAAAAAGAAGATCCTCTGACAAGGTTTGCACTAGTTCATGGGTTTAAAAAAATCATTACTGCATAGTTTCTCTCTTAGAGTCCATAATTGTTTGAACCACTGTTTTGGCCTCAGTAACAGTGATAAGTATGTACTCTATCTTGTGGTGTGAACCTTAAGTGGCAAGTATTTGGTTACATTTATGACATTCAAAGTGTTATTGCTTACTTCTACTGCTTTCCTGAAGTTCTCTGCTCTGCATTCACCCTGTACCCTACTTCCAGACAGGACCCTCAGCCCAGTGGCACAAGTTTCACCCTAATCCATGGTCTATCTGATGAATGAATGTTTCATGACTGTCTCACATCAATCTCAAATTCATGCTACCAACCCCAACCACTTCTGTCGTCTCTCTAAAGGCCCCATGTTCTTTAACTTCTGGCTGGACCCTTTTTTCTGGGTAGGAATCCCAGACTCTACCCACTTTGTTGCCTAAGGAGGAATCCTGAGCCCCTCCCAAACTCTTAAAGATAATGAGAAACTTTGAACTCTATAGGTCTGTCCCTATGCTTAGAAATATCACATAGAATACATCTGACCTGAGAATATTCTTGATACATCAACCAAGAGTGGCCCCAAGACTAATCAAAAGTACCATTCATCTGGTCTACAACCTGACAATTTGTACCAGCAAATAAGCCTCAAATCACTCAACAGGAGGAAGACAGATATCTACACTAAGGAACATTACTGATGACCTAAGTCCAGATGTCTAGGTTTTATCTCTAAAGCATAAACATGAATAACCAAGAAGACATGTCTTCAGTAGGAATAAGCACCCTCACTACAATGTTTCTTAAGAAATACACAAGACAGGGACTTTAGACAGCAATTATAGCTATGTGCAAGGGGGCAGGGAAAGAACATGAACAAATGTTTGAATCAAGAAACTGAAAATAGTTAAATTAATAAAAGAATTCAAAATAGAAAAATATAACTTAATAAAAACATATAATCACTGAGAAAAATCTAAACTTAAATAAAGCTTGAAATAAAAATACGAAAAGTTAAATAAAGAATTCAGAAGATATCTCACAAATAAATCAAATGGAAATATATTATCAATTCTATATTATAAAGACAAGGATCACAAGAATTACATCACTCAGCCCAAACTCAAAAAGTTAAATCTAAAAACAATAATAATTTCATGAACACGAAAGATGAGACATTATACAAAGAGCAAATCATAGACAAAGAAGCCATGGTTAAAGCACAGAATATATATTTTTTTCAATAAGATCAGGGGGTGGGGGAATTTTCCCAAATCTGTAGTGATAGATGCCTAGTAAGTAAGGTCCAACAGAATACCAAATAGGACCAGAAAACAAACTTCTCACCTTAAAATAGTCAAAACAAGAAATATGCAAAGAAAAGTCACTGAAAGCTACAAGAGCAAAAGATCAAGTCACATATAAAGCCAGGTCCGTCAGAACAACAGCAGTTTTCAGCAGAGACTATGAAAATCAGGAGAGGCTCGAACAGTGTTCTCAAGTTTCTTAGAGACCACAGATGCTAACACAAACTCCTATACCGAGGACAGAGAAAAGTTTTATTTAGACTATGGCTTCAGGGGAATTACAGTATAGAAGCTTCGCTTTGTTATTTTGGCCTGTGATAGCAAAGTATGTCATACATAGTATTAATATTTAGCATAGAATGACCTGTTCATGTCATTACAGCCAGAAAGCAAAGAAAGGAGAGGCCAAAATACTGCTTTATCACCCTGGGGTATGATCTACCCTAACTGCCTTTGCAAGGGTCTCAGTACTAAAGTTTCTACCAGCTCTCATGGGTATCATAGATTAGGCAGTCAACCATTAGCATGAGCTTCTCTAGTAATATTCAAAATACAAGTGTAAGAGAATAATAATCACGGCAAATTGCTGACAATTTTAACTGGCTCTCTTTCTAATATATAAAACTCACCTCTATCAGTCAACAATTCCAAACATGTATGATGTTTCTCAGCACTTACTCCTATGGAAACTACTTGTTTGTTGTTGTTTTAAAGAAAGAGTCCAGGCTGGATTTGAACTCATGGCAATTTTAGCATATGAACAACTAATGAATTTTCCCAAATTCCGGGATTACACATGTTAAGTCACTAAGTCTTACACTGTTTGTTAATATCAAAGTTATTTTTGATTCATACATATTTATCTAGAAATAAAACCTGTTAATTAATAATCCTGTCTGGAATACATTTTTGAAGCATTAGCTGACCCTAAAAATAATAGGCACTTCATAATGTCCCTGCCGTCACTATGTTGGCCCCAGTTTCTTCATCTGTGAAATCAAAGATTGCAATGATTACAGTTGTCCCTTAACTTGTAGCTCTGAAACTTGACATGGGTTCTATTTGTTAAATGCTATCCTGTCAATCTTATGAAAAGGCAAGAAAAAGTAATATTTGCCATAAAAAAAAAAAAGATACTCTGGCATAATTTAGAATCTTCCCAATTTTGAAGTAATATAAATGTAAAACTAGAATCAATCAGTAAAAATATTTTCCAAAAGCATTTTTTTACTCCCTTGCTAACACTTGTGAACTTAGCTGTTGCTGAATCATTCCAAAGGCTCAACGATTAAATTTTACTTCCTGTTAAAACTTTTTGTAAGTTTTATTAGAGTCAGTTGAAAGTAGTATCTGCTTAAGCAGACTCTAGACAAGGACGTTGGTGGTACAGTGTGATGTATAGAGGTAAGAAACTATACAATTCGCATTTCTTTTCTTTTCATTATTATATGTAAAAGAGGAATCAAGGCTTCTTACAGTAGTCCTAGAAAGGGAAAAGCCCCTCTTGCCATTTTTTTTGAGGGGGAAAAAGATGTATAATGCTTCAACAATGTTTCATAATGCTATAGTGAGCAAACTAAAACCAGCTGCTTCAGTTATTGGCACAACGTTTTTATTAAATATCAACACATGAAAGCATAATTCATAGACATTTGAGGTAGTAAACTTATGAAATATTTTTACTTTATAATAACCTGAAGCCAGAGGTGTAGTCTAGGGTTATTAGTATTAATATACTATTGTGATAACACATTTCAGTGTATGTTTAAAATATGAATTAACACTGATTGAAAGAAAACTATTTGGTTTTACAAATTTGCCGAAAAGAGATATATTTTTAAATACAAATTATTCACTTTAATGAGATTGCTTGAGTTCAGTTACTTAATTAGTTTTAACTTTTAAATGCTGAAGATTTGCTACTTTATTACTCCTAATATCTGCCACATATCTGGCTAATTTTAAAATTTTTCTCTTTATTATCATGATGATGATGATGGTGGTGGTGGTGGTGGTGGTGGTGGTGGTGGTCGTGTGACAGTAGCTGTGGGTCCTAGTTTCTACTGTCAACTTGACATAACATAGAGTCACCTGGTGTGGGGGAACCTCGTGTGGGGAATAGCTTAGATCAGATTGCTGTAATCACACCTTGAGAGATTTTTTTTTTTGATTTATGATTGATGTGGGGGAGTCCAGCCCACTATGTGTAGCACAATCCCTAGGCAGGTGGTCCTGAGTTATACAAGAAAGGTAGCAGAGCATGAGCCAATGAATGAGTCAGCAAGCAATTCTCTTCCATGGTTTCTGCTTGAGTTTCTGTCTGAGCTCCATCCCTGACTTCCCTTCATTATAAATGGTGATAATCTTCCCCAAGTTGATTTTTTTGGTCTGTGTTTGATCACGGAGACAGTAAAGAAAGTTAAAACAGTGACCATTCAACATGGTAATGGTTTTATTTTTCATTCACTCAAGTGTATCAACTTAACAAGTTTCATGCATTGATGCTGTTGGCATTGAATATTGATGAATAAAGATAACGCCGTTTCATGTTCATTACAGTGTGATAATTGGAGAGAAGTATTTACCTAATTGTGACACCTAACGTCAACTTAGCTTCAGGGTAATGTGTCCTTCCAATTCCTTTGTCAAAGCCTCAACACTCATTTCTTCAGAATGCTAGTATATTTGATGTGAAGAACTTTAAGGGAAGTTTGGGTCCCTGTAATCCAAACTTATTGGTAACTTTATATCAAGAAAATTTTTTTATACATACAAGGATACCAGGTATGTGTGAGCATAGCACAAATCTATGTGACAACACTGGGAGACAAAGACTATCTGCTGCACAAGAAGAGGCACATCTGTGGAAATCATCCAGAGCCATAGTGAACTAGCCCAAATGGATGCTACTTGAAAGAACCCATAGGAGTTGTTTTGAAGAACTTTGCATTTACTATGATGACTCAGCTCAGCCAGGCTTAGTATGAGGCCACTCTGTTGGCTAGTGCATGCCCAGTGGCCTTGGTTCATCTCTTCAGACATCTACATTCGACTATGAGGATATACCACTGTTTTCTCTCCTTTGCTCTGAGCCCAGTTTTGTTCCCAGGAAGTACTGGGTGATATTCAGAGACTTCCTAAGAGGCAGATTTCAGTTGAGAACAAATGTTGTTAAAGTCACTCTATTGAGTTGAGAAACTACCTATTCCATGCTGTTAGGAGTCAGGACTGAGATGCGGTGACCTTGTACTGGTAGGGCCCTCAGAGTGAGGTATGAACTGGACTTCTATTTTCCTACATTCCATCCTTGATGGTGTCAAACCCTTTCCCATGAATTCCCAGGAGTTTGTGTGTGTGCGTGTGTGTGTGTGTGTGTGTGTGCACATGAATAAGCTCAAAAACACAGAAATCTGTAAATACATTCTTACTACACAATCTAAATGAGATCTATAGGACTTTGGAGGGGAGTTTGATTTGCCTTGATGCTATAAAGAGCTTCACAGAGACAGTGGACATGAAAGATTTTAATAATTCCTAGAATGTATTAATCTTCAGACAAAATAATCTCCATGTATAAGTACCATACATATCTGGCGTATAAACTCCAAAGAAAATATGGTTGGTGAGTCTGGCTACCCCATTCACCAGCTATGTAGCACAGAGAAAAAAAATAGCAGACTGTGAAACTCTATCCTCATGCGTTTATTTAGATGTCTAGAAATAGTGTCTATGAAATGACTTACTTGGTGTCAAGCAAATGGCCTCTGTTCACTAAATGGTTCTATACTCATTATCATTGTTTCTTGATTAATGCAAATCTAACCACCATCATCTCAGCAGGCCTCGTTTTAGCACTCACATGACAGACATCAAAATCAAAATTGACCTTAGCAATGATTTACACTGGTCTCCTCATTTTTTTTTTCAGAGAAAATTAATGCCCAGAGAAATTAAATGACTTGCCTGAGGTTACGGAGTCAGTTGGTGGCGGTGACAGCCCCAGCCACAGAGCATGTGGTTTGTATGCTCAGGTTCCAAAGACTTTTCCTTTTAGAGTATTTCATTAATGGCAGTAGCCATAGCCTAATAAACAAGGATCTGTAAATGTGGACTAATTACATATGGACAGCCAATGAACTGAAAAGGACAGAATGATGGTTAAGGCTAAGTATTATGGTAGGGCTGCAAATTCACACTTAGGCTAACTCTGATGTACAAAGTAATTGAAGGTTCTCACTCATCCAACAAATCTAATCTTCCTCACAGGCCACAACCCAACCAAACAGGGGCAGGGTTCCTGGTGGATATTTTAACAGGCTAATTAGCAGTGTCTCACATTCTGCTACTTTTTTTTCTTTCTTTCTTTTTTTTTTTTTTTTTTTTTTGGCTTTTGTTTTCCTGGAAAGTGTTTTGTTTTACAGAATGTTCCTCACATAAGTGACATTACGCCTTGGCAGAAGCTGGAGGAAACATGGTGGCTATTGTCCTCTGTGCCCTTGGATTGTCCTAGGTCCTGGGAATAGAGTAGTGGTTTTATATTCAGGGTTCTTATCATCTATTTCAAAGCTTATTTGCATTTGTGATTTGTCTCTTAAAGACTATAAGACACAGTTATTCTTTATACGTGTTTTAAAATATGCATGTAGTATCAGACTATGGTGTTTTTGTAGTATCTTCTGTACCACAAACATTCTTGTACCATGAAAGCCCTCAGTGGGTCTTCTGGCTTTGAGATCAGCTCTTATTTTGGGACCAAGACACAAGAGTGAGAGCTTCATTTCTGCCCACCATGTGGAGCAGTCTCTCTCTCTCTCTCTCTCTCTCTCTCTCTCTCTCTCTCTCTCTCTCTATCTCTATCTCTATCTCTATCTCTATCTCTATCTCTATCTCTCTCCACTGTCATGCATTCATGTGTCTGTGTGGGTGTGCCGAAGTGGAGCCATATCAACATAAACTTCACACTGTGAATTCGTCTACTCAGAAATCAAACTGAAAGTGGGTAAAAATATTTCCTGCCAATTTCTTCCACACCATAGTCTGAAGTTTGAAAGGAGCGTGGTGAATGTTCAACCCCCAAGTTCCACACACTGCCTTTTTATTTGCTCTCTGTCTTCTTTCCCAGATCTCAGTAGCCAATAAAGAACTCTTCTTCTCTTCTCCTGAACCCTACCCAAGATTCCTCTCCAAGCATTACTCCCCGTGCCTGCTCAGAGCTTTTCCAAACACAGAATGCCTTCTACTCAATAGGGTAGAAGCCAGGCTTAATTAAGACAAATGCTAATTTACTACATTACCCCAGAAAAATATTTTTCATTATAACATTTATGATGAGTTACATCAGGTTATGTCAAAAAAATGTCTGAACCTCTTAGAAGATTTACCTTCTCCTAGGATATATGAATGGATATATGAAAGTATGCTATGTCACACTGGAAGGCAATGATAGATAGTGACTTCATTCTCTCCTACCATTTTTAGTGCCTAAGGTTCTGTAATATCTCCTGACTTTTTTTTCTTGCATAGCTCATCCCTACTTCTCTACTAATTAAATAATATCAATTCTATCCTACTTATGTACATAAATAAACAGAATCAAAATTTAAATAGAAATAAAAATAAAAGTTTCATACCATAACATTTTTAGTCATTAACAGCTTGGCTCACGCCTGCATTTCCCAAATCCTCCTCATTCACTTCCTAGAATCTTATTTTAAATAATACCCGTATAGTAAAGTTTCAAAAATAAATGCCATTGGCCACTTAAATTTTCCTTTCTCCCTGAAGCATACATTTCAAAATAAAATTCCTCTTTATATACGTTCAAAATATGTAAATAAGTATATTTTCTGACTAACTGTCAAATGTGACTTTTTACAACTTTCCAAAGTCAGTTTAATAAAGATGTTACATTTTGTGGCATAAATGAGTGTTTGAATTATATTATTCACAGTCTAGTTACTAAGGTGTAACCAAGACTTTATTGTGATCCCGTCTCTATTTTTTTTCTTTGTTTCAGTACAGAGTATCGAACTGACCGCCTCACTTTTGTAGCCAATCACACTGCCATTCAGCTACAACCTCACCCCTTAATCTTGGCTTAATCAAGGCATTTGTGTTTGATTCACTACTACTACTACTCTTCCTTCTTTTAATTCATCCATTTGTTCTTTCTTTCTCTCCACTCTCCTGTGACTGTCCCCTTTTTCTGTATTTGAATTCATTCAATTTTTTTTTTTTTTTTAAAGCTTGGGCACACAAGCACCTCTCCTCAGTTTCTTCTGCTCGCCTTTTATTTAAAAAAAAAAAAAAAGAAGATTTATTAATTTATTTCATTTATATGAGTATACTGGGGCTGTCTTTAGACACCAGAAGAGGGCATCAGATCCCATTACAGATGGTTTTGAGCCACCATGGGGTTCCTGGGAATTTAATTCAGGACCTCTGGAAGTTCTAGAAGTCAGTGCTGTTAACTACTGAGTCATCTCTCCAGCTCTGGACTAGGAAGAACAACAATATCAACCAACCAGACCCCCCCAGAACTCCCAGGGACTAAACTAAGGAGTACACATGGAGGGACTGCACATGTAGCAGAGGATAGCATTGTTGGACATCAATGGGAGGAGAGGCCCTTGGTCCTGAGAAGGTTTAATGTCCCAGTGTAGGAGAATGCCAGGATAGGGAAGTGGGAGTGGGTGGGTTGGTAAGCAGGGGTAAGGAGGATTAGATTGGGGGTTTTGGGAGGGGGAATGAGGAAAGGGGCTAACATTTGAAATGTAAATAAAGAAAATATCCAAGAAAACAGAGGGAACCTAGGACCCAGATGAAATACCCTTCAGTAGAGAGAGAGAGAGAGAGAGAGAGAGAGAGAGAGAGAGAGAGAGAGAGAGAGAGAACTCATAGAGCCTGCCACCAGCAGGAAGGCAAGGTGTGGGAAGACAGATAAATTGTCATTACAAGATGGCGCTGGCTTCCTGGGTGCTTTCCTTGTAAACAAGCAATGTGTGCAGGTGCGATTGGGTGGCTGCCAAGTCGCTGCTCATCCCGGAGCATGGTAATGAGGTCCTGAGGGCATATCCAATCAGGAGTCTCCGCACTATCTTATGCATATATATACTTTATACATTTTCGGCCTCGGGATCTTTTCGCTTCAGCAATTAACCCAACAATAAAACGTTTATGGAAGAATCCTATTGTTGCGTCTCTTCTTTGCTGGCGAGGAAGCGACAGTGACAGCAAGTGCATCAAATGAGGGAGGGAGGCATGCCATAGTCATAACTCTGACCCATAATTGTTCCTGTATGCAACAATTACAGGGATGGAAATGGAGAGGAGCCTGAGGAAAAGAAGGTCCAGCAACAGGCCCAAAGAGGGATCTAGTTCAAGGAGAGGTCCCAAGGCCTGACACTATTACTGGAGCTATGGAGTGCTCGAAGCACGATCACACCCAAGAAGACCCAACAAGCAGCTGAAAGAGTCAGAGAAAGATAGTTGCAGCCAACCAATGGACAGAAGCAGCTGACCCCTGTTGTTGAATTAGGAAAGCTGAAAGAAGCTGAGGAGGAGGGCCACCCTGTAGGAGGATCAGCAGTCTCAATTAATCCGGACTCCTGAGATCTCTCAAACACCGGACCACCAAACAGGCAGCATATGCCAGGTGATATGAGGCCCCCAACACACCTACAGTAGAGGACTTCCAGGTCTGTGTTTATTCAGAGATGATGCACCTAACCCTCAAGAGTCTTGAGGCCTCAGGGAGTTTAGAGGTCAGGTGGGGTGAGGGGATGGGACATCCATGTGAAGACGGGGGTGGGGGTTGCGGGGAGGTATGGGATGTGGAACAGTAGGAGAGTAGATGGGGGGTAATAAAATATGGAGTCTAAAATAAATAAATAAATTAAGTAATTTAAAAAACTAAAAGACATTTATTGAATACACTAAAACTTTAATCCTGCACTACATCAGTGAGATCACACATATTTAGAAAGTTTTGCATGATTCATGATATTTTGAGCCATTTACAGTAAATTCTTTCAGTACCTGAATAGTTGAGACTCTAACTGATGAAGTAAGAGTTACCTTTCTATTCCCATCTTCTCTAGGTGTGAGGTTACCATAACAAACAATTATGCCTCACCCTTCAAACAATACTTTCCCTTTCTTTCTCTTTCTCCTTCCTCTTCTCTTTCTTCTCTTACCTGCCAACTCTCCCTTCTCTTTGTTATCTCTCCTGACTTCTGCATTTACTGGTAGCTGAGAACAACACACCTCTCTCCACTCTAATTGGATGTTTCTCAGTGATTCCCGTGTTCTTCTTTAATATGGATGACAATTGTTGCTTCGGCATCTGAATTTAGATTATTTGTTTCAATAATTAAGTAATTAAAATTACTTGGATGCCTTTATGTCTTCAATTTTTTTAAAGAGTTTATGCTTCTTTTTGATGAGATCCTACTGTTGAAGAATGTTTTTGTGATAATGTCTTACGAAAATCATACATACTCACTAACAGGGTCTATTTAATTAATGAGGATATAGAGGGGACATATCAAATTTCTTACCTTCTCTCCTGTAATTTTTCTGTCAGAGAGCATAACTGAGAAGATAACATATATACTTCCAAATGTTTCAATATACATAGACATGGTATACACACACACACACACACACACACACACACACACACACACACACATATATATATATATATATATATATATATATATATATATATATATATGTAGAGAGAGAGAGGGTATACATGAATATTTTCAAGCAAAAACACAAACGTAAATACATATTTTCAATAGATTTTAGAATACATAATATTTTATGGACATTAATAACTTTGAGTTATTTTAAATTAAGTTGTCAAAATAAATATAATAGATCAAGCAAGTATTATTGCTACAGCACTCATAGGTACTAATAACGTTTTTATTTTTGATTTTATTAAGATAAGGTCTCACTATGTAGCACAGTTGGACTTGACCTTGTGTTCCTACTGCCTCAGCCTCTTCAGGACTACCACAGTGACAAGATTTGCATTATATTGTTGGTGATATAATCCTATCTTAAATTATTGGTGATATATTCTTATCTTAAATTGTCCACTGGAGTATTCAAACAAAACCAGACATTTAATCATGGTCAGATGAAATTATAATACATTTCAAGGCCAGAGATTTACTGTAAAAGCCTGGAATTTTACAGTTTATGATATTAGCATCTTTAGACAGAAAGGGCCTTGTCTAACTTATTTCATATGTGTACTGAAGAATTTTACAGATTTTGTCATAGAATCTTTGTAATACGATAGAAGTAGTAGCAGAATAAGTAAATGGTATTATGTATTATTAAAGTATCATTTTAGCTGCTGTTTTCCAGATTAGAAGTGTTCTATGTAAGATCCAATTTTAGTTATTTTTGACTTTCTATGCTGAAAGTCAAATACTGACAACAGTCCTTAACTGTCCCAACTGCTCTGTCTACCTCAAAAGGTGGTTTTACTAAGTGGTCCAAGAAGGACCTCTAGCTCTTTCTGAGTTACATACTGGAAATATAAGGGTGGCTGCCTCTTTTTTTTTCAGGCACAATCTAGAAGCTGCACAGATTTCCTGTTATGTATTCCACTTGGCAGACCTCTATCATATATGTACTGGATTTATACCTGATTTCCAGCAAAACTGGAGCATGAAGTATTTCTCTGTGTGGCTGTGTGATTAGCCAGAAAATCCATTTCAGTAAAAATATGAGATGCCATATGAGGGGTAAAAATCATCTCTGTCATATGTTGGATCATCCTGAATAATTCATAAAACAATTTGAAATACATTCTCTTATTTGGTAAAAGGATGCCACCAGTAGCCAAAAGTTGAGATCTTCCAGCACTGGTGGAATCTAGAATTTTATATAGGAAAAATATATGTATCTTAAAGATTATTGGATTAAATTTCCTCCTATCTTCTTTAATCCTGTTAAGTCACCTGTTCTGTCGGTTATACTTGAGCTCTTCTCTTCCCGGGTGCATGCCAGAGTGACTGGCTATGTTCCTTTTATTGTAATAGTGTGGTTGTAGCCAAACATTGCAGCTTTCTCTTTCACTCTCTGTTAAAACACTTCATTTTTTAGAATTTTAAAACATTTTTCAGAATGCTAAAAGGTTCAAACAGTGCTTCTGCTGTTCCAATAGAGAATGAAACCGTTGTACAAGAAAATAAAAAAATTCAAATTTTAAATGAATTTGTACAATTAGTTGAACCTAAAAACAAGTCCAGCCATTAATTGTTAATAGTTACTATGAGCCAGAAATATCCCTGATTATTTATTTAATTTAATGTAGTCCTCTCAAAAAATCTGTAATATAGATCTCAGATTGTTTGTTTGTTTGTTTCCAAATTGAGAAAATGTAAGCTCAGGGGAGACAAAATGATCTTTCCACAGTGCAACTGACATTACTCTCTAGGTGTGTTAAAATATTTATGGGTTATTTTAACTTTTACATTTTGAGAAAGAACCTAATGTTCATCTATCTTGTTTTATTGACATTGATAACTATGAATTTATATCAGTTGCTCGCCAGTGAACAAACTGTATCAGAACATTTCTTTAGACTAGTGATAGTAAAATCCAGTGTCCTGTTTCTCCTGATGAAGGTCATCCCTGCGTACCATTTTTACAGTGTGACTCATTCAATGACTGACGGGTGATATTGCTTAAAGCCTATTGCACTCATCTTTATCTTGAATTGTCATCTGTATCAGTCCACCCCTTTGCAAAGACAGCACTGAAACCCAGGTACAGCCTGCCATGCTTCTTGATGTGTTTGAGAGCGTGTTGGCACCCATAAAGACATGGAGCCCGAATTCTCATTTCTGTGACTATTGCCTACTAAGGCAGGCAATGTGCACTGACGTGGAAATCCAGAGACATTTTCATCATGGTTAATGACAGTGTATCTAGCCAGTGGGTCATCACAGGCCTTATCTTCGAGTGCTTCACTCTTCTTGAAATTAATGTTTATTCACAACAATGATACAAGGTCTACGACATCTTTAGATTCTGCCTAAATGTGACTCAAACCACTGATGAGTGACCATCATGCTTTCATGCTTTGCTAAACATATTTGGCTTTTCAAAAGCAATGGGTTCTGTGAAAATCAAGATATGAATTTCAAGGAATTTTTTATGAAGGCTGAAAATTTTTCAAATGTATAAAGAAGGAAGTATTTTATCTTAAGTTGACTGACCTTCTTGAGTAATACAAAATGCAGGTAAAGGATGACTCACATTAGGAAATAAAGTTGTTTTATCTCAATAGCCTAGTGAAAAATATTACAATAAATATTATTTAGCAAATGCTCAATTTTCACTTACCAACTCTTTTTACTATCTGTAATGGTATATAATATACTCGAGATAATGTTTACCAGTCTAGAAATACTTTTGTTGTTGCTTACAACTGGACTCTTTTTACAGCCTCTATTAATCCAGTTAATGTGACCAGTGAACTCTCAAAGCATGGTTATTTTTATCTCTAGCACTGCACTCTGTACACTGGCCTTGCCTTCTTTCAACATTCACAGGCTTCTTTCCAGCATCGCCACACACTGCATATCAAGAGGTGTGTTCAGTTTCACCTCATCCTAGGACCTCCCTGAGGTCCAAATATCTCAGTATTTGGGAGTTTCATGCACAACACATGGACAAAATGATTTGGTTTTCTCAGCATTAACTGCACCAAAATGGGAATTGACTGGCTATGAAGTTTCTGCCTAAGGTCTTGGAAGGTTAGGCATTGGAAAGTGAGAATTGGATAGAATAGGAAATGTCCTTGATCGTTAAAACTTAGTGTTGAGCTAGTCTTCATCTTTTCTATTTTTTCACCTTCTTCCTTTAAAAAATACCTTCTTCACTAAGTCCTAACTCTAAAAGAAAGTTCATAATTGCCTTCCTCCTTCTTTGTCCATGGCTTTGTATCTTTTTATATCTATTTCTTTTTTATACTCCTTTTTTATATTCATTTTTTAGTAAAAAAAAAAAAGTAAGACTCTCTTTACTTTATTATGCAATATTCTATTTCAAGCTTCAGAGTAAAACTTAATTACAATTTTTGTGACAAGAGATTGTCTTATGTATAAATCAAGTCTGTGGCTTAGAGATAAATTGAGATATTACTATAATCATACATAGTCCAATAGTACAATGATGGAAGGGACTTCATTGGCTAGGGAAACCATGAAAGTAGTCATTTAGAACTATTACAGCCTCTAATAGGTTTTCTCTTGTTCTGGAAGAAACTGAATATTACTGTCACAGTTGCTAACCTAAAAAGACTACTCTCAAATAGTGTTTCAAATGATTCTCTTTAATGTTCTAAAGAAAATATTATCCTGATTGAGGTAACTCAGACCCAAAAGGACATGCATGGTATGTACTCACGAATAGATGGATATTAGTCAAAAAAGTACAGACTGCCTAGGATACCATCCACAGAGCTCAAGAAGGTTAACAAACAGAAGGGTCCAAGTGAGGATGCTTCAAACTCATTTGGGAGAAAGAAGAAAACAATCAAGGGAGTCAGAGAGGGGTGGGAGGGATCAGGGTGGGAGAGGCATCAAGGAGGGGAAAGGGGGAACATGATCTGGTATGGGGGAGGAGACAGGAGAGAACCCCGAGGGCCAGTAGAATGAATGGAAATATTCAACCTCTGTAGGGGGACCCTCTAGAAAGTACCAGAGACCCAGCAGGTGAGAGACTCTCAGTATTCAAAGGGAGGGACCTCAAATGAAATGTCCAACTGTGGGGAGAGAGAACTTGCAGAGTCCACCTCCAGTAAAAAGACAGGGCACCAAGTGTAGGAATGGGGTTGCCATCTGGGTCAAAAATTCTGACCCAGAATTGTCCCTGTCTAAAAGAGCTGCAGGGACACAACTGGAGAAGAGACTGAGGGAAATGAGGTCCAGTGACCATAGGTTCAACTGGGGATTCATCTCAAAGGGTGGCTCTAAGACCTTTCACCATTACTGATAATATGGTGTGCTTACAAATAGGAGCCTAGCATGGCTGTTCTCTGAGAGGCTCACTAAGCTGCTGATTGAGACAGATGCAGGTATTTTCACTCAACCAATGGACTGAAGTCGGGGATCCTGTAATTGAATTAGAGAAAGACTGAAAGAAGCTGAGGAGGAGGGTGACCTCATAGGAAGACCAACAGTCTCAACTGTCCTGGACCCCTGAGATCTCTTAGACATTGAGCCACCAACCAGGCAGCATACAGGAACTGGTAAGTGGCTCCCAACACATAGACAGCAGAGGACTGCCTGATCTGGCCTTGGTAAGAGAAGAAGCGCCTAATCCTTGAGAGACTTGAGGCCCTAGGGAGGAGGAAGGCCTGGTTGGGGAGGGGGGAATCCTCTTTGAGATGGGGTGGGGTGAGGAGGCAGAGAAATGGGATGAGGAACTATGTGGGAGGATAGATGGGGTGGGGGGTAGGCAATGACTATTATTAAAAATAAATGATTAAAAAATAAGAAATTCTAGTAATATGGCTCATGTACCTTATCACTTCTTCATATTCATATACAATTACTTGAACAGCTTGCTGCTCATTTTTGCTTTCTATAAACTCATATAGAAGGCTATTCAGTTGTTCAGTTTCTATAATTACCTATGAACTGTGAGCCTTGCAAATTCATCCTACAAGTTCCCTCTAAGTTTCTTTGCAACAGACCTTTCTTTCCTCTTTCTGCTGAGACCCAAATATCTATGAACATACCCTTTTGCAATAACTTGACACTTCTACTTACATACTTCAAAGAATCTCTCATTCACTTTGCTTGTAACATATATGGATTTTTCTCTCCCTCTTCAGGGCCCGATTCTGGTGTGTTCCAATTCCTCATATGTGACTCTGCTGAGTTCCTTTGGTTGTTTTCCAGGAGATGTCTTTGTTTTACCCAGTTGTCCAGTTCCCTAGTCACTCACAAGCTCCTCATCTTCTTCCTGGACTCTTCAATAGTATGGCACCTGATCTTCCTGTATATTCTCCTCCCTGCCATTTACTGATTCTGGACATAGCAGCTTGGATGCTCTCTAAGTTCCATAGGAAGCCTGTCCTTACTTAACCCTTCCTGTCTCATGCTATTTTTTCTTCTTTCTTTGGGATAATTATCTTAAATCACCTTACCTTTCTCCTAAGAGCTTTTGTAGACTGAAACTAGACTTTTCAGTATTCCTGATCTGTGTAGCACATTTTTCAAAATTGACCCCAAACATATAAGTTCTTGATAAAAACATATTTTGCATCACAGAATGGCCTTTTGAAATAAATGCCATTAGCTTCTTTTCATAAAATACAAACTGGATCATAAGTATGGTTTTGTAACTTTTTGACATGAATATTCTCTTTAACTCATTGGAATATTAAAATATTAATAACCTATTGGTTTTTGTTATTGTAGTCACAGAATCTATTAAAGGACATGGAATATGATTGGCAAAATACAGTTGTTTTAAATTTAGTTCCAACACATTCAATTGTTTGCATTTGAATAGATTTAAAAATAAGTAGGCCATGGTGAAATCACAGAGAGTTATAAAGTATAGAGGATGGCATGCGTATGGTCTCTCTGTCAGTATTAAATTAAATATTTTGTGTTTTCTTTAGCCAGAGAAAGTTTTAAATGAACAATTTCTTATGACATTTTTTGGAGTTCATGGAGGTCTTTTGATGTTTGTAAAGAGCTTTAGACATTAAGGAATTAGAACTTCCGCATGCACACATACATATAAACATAGTTATTGAGTAGTCATTGCTAATGTTTCTGACTTCTGTGAATGTTCTATGAGTGTTCTGACATCTATGCACAAACCATCCCAAATGCACATAATACTGAACCAAATAATGTGAAGTCTTCTACATTTTCTGTGTTTGATATCAGTAAATTTCATAGACTAGATTAATTTTATTTTATAAATAAATTGTTATTATTAATTGGTTGCATGATTACTTGAAAGTAGTATTGAAGAGATGTTCAAATTCTTGAACTAAATCTTTTTTAAATTTAGTTTTTATTCACCTTACATCCCAATCACAGCCCCTGTCCTCCCCATTCCATCTTTACAGATCCTTCCACCCATTACCCTCCTCTCTTTCTCAGAGAAGAGGAAACCCTCCCTTCTGTACCACCAAACCCTAAGACATCTAGTATCAGCAGGACTAAGTACATCCTCTTCCATGGAGGCCCAAGGAGGCAGTCCAGGTAGGGGAGTGGAGACAATGGTAGGCAATAATCCCTGCTCCAATTGTTAAGGACCCACATGAAGACCAGGCTCCATATCTGCTAGGTCTGTCTACTACAAACCGTTTAATCTAAATGTGTTTTGTGCGTGTGTGTATTTTTAACTTAATCACTTTGCATCTCAGTCACTGTCTTTCATCTCTGTTGGGATGTCACTCCATCCCACAATCCATGCCTTTATTCCCCCATTCCCTCTTCCTCTGAGCCAGTGTAGGTACCCCTGGGTATCCGCCCCATCCTTTCATATCAAGTCTGCAAGGCTAGGTGCTTCCTCTCCCACTGGGGCCAGACAATGCAGCCCAACTAGAAGAACATATCCCATGTATAGGTAACAGCTTTTGAGATAGCCCACTCCACTTTAAACCAAATCTTTAAGAGACTATAACTGATGAGTTACAATAACCCTTTACTGAAGTATTTTCTGTGAATTTCATAAATATTCAATATCTAAAATTGTAATACCTGGAAATGAGTCAACACATAGTTTCTATTTTGTAAAATGTTAGGATTGCTATTGTTTTTTAATATTGTCTTAGATGTAAAATATACAGTATATTTTCAAGATTTATAAAGATAATATTCATCTATTAATTATTAAGAAAATAGTGAGCTGGGCATGGTGGCACACACCTTTAATCCCAGCACTTGGGAGGCAGAGGCAGGCAGATCTCTGAGTTCGAGGTCAGCCTGGTCTACAGAGTGAGTTCCAGGACAGCCAAGGCTACACAGAGAAACCCTGTCTTGAAAAAAACAAAAAAGAAAGAAAGAGAGAGAGAGAGAGAGAGAGAGAGAGAGAGAGAGAGAGAGAGAGAGAAAGAAAGAAAGAAAGAAANAGAGAGAGAGAGAGAGAGAGAGAGAGAGAGAAAGAAAGAAAGAAAGAAAGAAAGAAAGAAAGAAAGAAAGAAAGAAAGAAAGAAAGAAAGAAAGAAAATAGTGTAAGCTTTTCTTAGTAAGCTTGGAGAAGGTAAGAATCATGTATAAATTCCAGTTTAATTTATTACCACTTAAAACAGATTTGTAGCTTTCAAGTAATGTTAAATACCTATGCAGCTTAAGGCAGCTCAAATAAAGATATCAATATTTGAATATATTTTTCACCACGTATATATGTGTACATCCAAACTAAAATAATTTATTCCATTGACGTTTATCTATAAACATTTTCCTACATGTTAAAATATATCCATATAAACTTTTTCCCCCCAAAGTACACTCACTTGCATCTTTTTAAGGTTTACACATAACTCTTGCATAAGTAAGGATACGAAGTTTGCCTTCTTAGAAAGTGTTTTTTCCCATTGAAACCAAACCAAAAAAACAGATGTGCCATCGCCTGTTTCGCAGTCAGAGCCGATCTGAAATGGCTGCTGCTCACTCAGGGAAGTCATAAAGAGATCAAATGACTTCTGGGCCAATGGAAAGCCTAACTGTCTCAGTGCTGTGCAGACCAATTTGAAGCAGTAATTAGACTGACTGGAAGCTTGTGTCAATGATGCTCCAAGCGCAATTATGAAGCGCCTGGAAATGCTGTTTTCAATATTGAATACCTTGTCAATTGATTCTGATGGGGAATAAGGAAAATTCAGCATCTCGATATTGAAAGGGTGATGGGATGGTGAGTTGTGGTGCATTAAAAATGGGGAGGGGTGCATTCAATTCTGGAATTAGTTTCATTGGAAAAAAAATCTGAGTATTACCCAATTCCGATGTAATTATGTCCTCCTTCAGCATCCTTCAGCATGTAGCTTTCCTTCTAATTTCAGAAATGTCTACAAATGTAAGGAGTTTCCAGGTAATAGTGGAAAATGCTTTCAGGAACTGAAACTTGATTAACACATGGCAGTGGCAGGTCTTCGTGGTGTAATTAAAGGATGTTGTGTGGATGCTTCTGAAATGCCCATAAACAAATGTGACTTCAGTGCTGCTGCCAAATGAGCCCACGGCCCCACAAATGAGCTGAAAGCAAAGAGCTTGCCGTCCCGCCTTTGCAGTCTCAGTCTGAGGTGACTGCTGTGCGACATTACCAGAATGATTTACTGGAAACAGCATACACATATATGCACCAAGATACTGTATTTAAGCCTCATCTTATTCTAATGAAAAAACGTGCTTACCATTCCTACGAGTCTGTAAGCCACCAGAGGCTGAATACAGCAGGACTAGAAGGGAACAAAACGATGCTTCGTTGCAAGTAGTCCCAGAAGCCGACTCTGACAATACCAACTTTATTTATTTTAAAGTTGCAATTATGAAGAAAGCCAAAAAAATATCTGGAGATTCCTAGTCTTTTAGTCATTTTCAAATGGCAATCCTTCCCTGTGCTATCTTCAGTGCCTGCATGTTTTCTGAAGAGGTTTTTCTTTTCTTCTTCTCTAAGGGAGGCCTTGGAAGTACTAGGTAAGATCTCATAAGTCTACTAAACATTTGCACTCTGCATTACACTCAGAAACTTTTATTCTATTAGTGCTTACTAGATGCTGGGTACTAATTTTGCCTTACAAATATTAACAATTTAATCCCTATAACAATCCTGTAACATAAGTAGGTCAGCTTAATTTAGAACTACAGAACATGAAACATGAGGAGATAAATAATGTACATGTGCTCATAAACGAGTAAAACAGCCTGATTTAAACAAGCATTTTTCTTTTGATACTCAGCGTTAATATTCATATGAGGTATATGTGTGTATGCATAAATATACTATATACATATGTATATATACACATATATACCCCCCAAACATATATATGCATATTATTAGCATTTAATAATAATAATAAATATAGCATTTGGAGATTTCTGGCTTGTCTTTGATGATTTGATAGAACTGTATCTTTCCCATGAATTTTAGATTCTATGAGTCTGGGGTAAGGCCCAAGTATTTGCTGTCATTTGAGAAAATTTATGTAGGCTATATATTTAGTATTAAATGTTTATGTATAATCAATCACTCACAAACATCTCTCTGATTGGCAGGCTAAAGCTACAGTAGTAATTACTATGCTTGTAATTAGGGCAAATTTATATTTTAAAATACTTGGTTGGCTCACAGTGTCACTTTCTGCTATTATAAGGTATGGCCCGTCATCAATAAAACTCTCTTAGGGATGTTATTCAGAAGTCTAGAAATAAAGTGATGAGCCAAATACTTTATAAATTTGTGAAAACAGAAATAATCATGAGCACCTTTGCTTTAGTAAAATTAAGATGCACGCTCTCTGCATCTTCCTCTTGTAATAAAGAGTTTTGTGTTTGCTGTTGTAGATGTTCCGCCTCATTCTCCATGGTCTGGCTTGGAAACTTTCTTCATGCCTTTCAAATGAATCCTCCCCAGCACCACTGCTATAGTTAACCAGCCATTTGCATGTTTTCAAATACCTTTGAATGTAATGATGGCAAGTAGTTTGCTGAATATTCATTAACCACTCTCCCCTCCAAGAGCTCACAGTACACACACACCTTAAACTTTGATATAAAACTCTCATTTATGAATAATAAAGGGATTTTTCTTCTTCAAGCACTCTCTCAAATCCTAAGTAACCAGGAACACGGGCAGCATTGCCACGGCAAGGAGGACAGAGAGAACATCAAGAAATCCAAACGAATTCCAACCAATTAAACGTAATGGTGTGGTGAATCTCAGTGTACCATCTGCTGGGGAACAAGGGTACTCTACTGGAATTCTACATCTTATTTACATAAGAGATAAGACTGTACCAGGAGACAAAACTTAGTTTTTCCTATATTCAAATCTGGGAATAGCCACATCTGTATAAAATTTAATCTATTTCTGTTTTGCTGCTGTACAGTAAAACTTAAAATCTCACTTTATCCAAACATTAACAGCAATATTGTCACTAAAAATAATTTTAAAATGAATGACTTTATATACAAATCCATATAAAATTTATCAAAATGGTCCGATCTCTTCCATATTGACGTACATACTTAAGGCATAGAGATTATTTTATTGAAAATGCTTTATTCATATCTGCTTTTTAAAAAGCAAGTTGATAGCAAATCCTTGGAACTCAGCTTGACTCATGTTTAATGAAAAGTACTTTGCTACTTAGTTCAGTTGTTAAAATTACTTAAATTTATTGAACCAATTAACTCTAAGCACTTTAAAATGTGTAATATTTAAGTGATAGTTCCAAATCCGATCATCGTTGAAAGCAATAGAAGATCTAACTTTTAGAGTAGAGCAGTCTCTGATTATAAGATTCAGATTCTTCTTCTTCTTCATTCTTTTACTCATTAAGTATGTCCCTCAAACATCACAAGACTAGTTGGAGTTTCCATGAAACACATCCTGAACACCTAGGAAGACCACACCATTTATCTCAGTGTTTATCTTTAGTTTCTGCAATCACTCACAACGTAGCCTGTGAGCTGCACATACTTTGGCTGACAATATTTAAAACAAAACAAAACAAAACAAAACAAAAAAAAAAACAAAAAACATTGTTTTTGTTTAAAGGAGGTAAAGCAGAATCTCTTTTTGCAGGATCATTTCTCAAAAATTCTCAAGATATCAAATTCTTCTGGAACCCCTTCAGTGATTTCCATCACCAGCAATGTTGACTAATTAAGCACTTTTGCATTACATTCAGACACCAGTATTTAATTAAACACAGTTCTTGTCTCTTCAACTGCTCTCACCCAAGCCTCCAGAAGTTGAAGAGTGTCTGCTGTTGACAATGGCAGTCCACCAAGTGGAAAATTATGCAAAGAAAATTGAGAAAGTAGGAAAAATGCCAAGTCTGTTGCCTTAGGGAAGGTGGAGAATATGAAAGTAACTACAGTACAGAGTATTTTGGTTATTGCTGTTGGCACTCTTGTTGATTATGTAATTGACTTTGTAAATTGATATATTACATGTTTATCACTTATCTTATCAAATCACAGGAATGGAAAACAATTTTGTTCTTGAAGAATGATGCCCCATTACCCAAGTCCCATCAAGAATGTAGTTGGCTATGTAATTGACCATGGTGGTGAATTAAGCTAATTCCAATCCAGGCTCACACAGCAGAGCTTATCTGTTATTACTGATAGTGTCAAACAATTTCTTTATTATACCCACATTTCTCACATCATATGTGGGCCCATTTCTTTTTCATACAATTGGAGTTTTACAAACACGGACAATCCCCTACATTGTGAAGAGAAGATAGACTCATGTTTTAAATCATAGGAAACCATGGTGTTCCTTGATACATATGCTAATTTTAAAATTAACATCAATTGTTAAACTTCTAGAAGAATTTTAATTGCACATTACAAATACAACTTTGAGTTTCAAGATAATTAAGCACCCACTGAGTATAATTTTTCAGAGCATGCAAAATGACACTTAGAAGAGTTGGCCATTTTCCTTCATATAACTCCAAAAGAACTTATGTACATTTCAAGGGACCCTGCCATCTCCTCCAAGGAAAACTCATATCTGTTTATTGGAATATGTGACTATGACATTACTTAAAGGACAGCTACTTGTAAATTAAGCATTTAGAGATGAGTCCTAGATAAATGCAGACTTTTGTCGTATCTGTCATAGTTTTGTAAGAGAATGTACATAGACATGACTACATGTTCATGTAGGCAGAGACTATAGTTGTGCTGATCAAACCAAGGTATTTCTGTGGTTGTCTGCATGAGAGGAACCAATGAGTCTCTTGCAAAATTGGCACAAGGAGCTCATTCCTGATACAGCCTTACTTCAAGAATTCTGGCTTTTACAATCATCAGAGAATGATTTTCTATTGTTTTAAATAACCAGACATTCAGCCTTTGGCACCTAATAGAGGTTTCATTAGCAAGGTGTAGTGTGCTGGTGCAACATATTATCTACAAATATTTAAATTACCTTGGAATAGGATGATGTAAAAAATTGGGAAAACTGAGGGTATATAATGAGAGAGATCTTAAACTACTGAAAGAAATATAAATTTTAAAGATTTTGCTGCTGAGCATGATAGCACAAACTTTTCTCAAAGAAATATTTAAAAATATAAAGTCAAAGACCTAATGAAAATTGCTTAAATTAATTAAAACATAGAGTACCCATTCAGGAACAAATTAAAAATCAACAAAGAAAGCCAGGCATAATGGTGCCTATCTTTAATTCCAGCACTCAGACAGCAGAGACAGGGAGATCTCAGCAAGTTGAAGGTCAGTCTGGTCTACACAGCATATTCCAGACAGTTTGGGGCTACATAAACAGACCATGACATAAGGGACAGACAGACAGATGGAGACAGAGTCAAGCAGAGAGAAACAGAAAAAAATTTAATTAATCACTGGTGAGGCTGGAGAGATGGTTCAGTGATTAAGAAAATCTGTTGTTCTTACAAAAAGAAAACAACAAGAACAATAGGTTCCCAGAACATATGAAGTTCCTTACAACCAACTGTAACTTCATCTCTAGAATATTCAACATCTGGCCTCTATAGTTACTTCACACACATTCACACACACACACACAGAGAGAGAGAGAGAGAGAGAGAGAGAGAGAGAGAGAAGGAACAGAAAGGCCCCACTGCCAGTGGCTGCTTCTGCTTAAACGTCCATAATAAGCTAGTGGTGCCTTAGCTGCAGAGGCAATTCCAGCCTGAGGGCCAAACTGAAGCCTGCCTGAGAGCTTAAAGATGGGTGACCCAGACAATTACAGCCAATCTGGAACTGCTACATAGAGGACATGCTTGCTTGGAACCAATAGGACGCAAGTGGAGTGGGATGCAGGTGGAAGGTATAAAGGGTGCTCCCTGAGAATTAATAAATAAACTTGCTGCCACATTCTCAACTGTTCCTGGAATTTGAGGCATTGATTCCAAGTCTTCACTCACTGTCCCAAAAGGGTACACCAGCCAACATGGAGGACTTAGGTAAAACACACACACACACACACACACACACACACACACACACACACACACACAAATCTTAAAGACATTGCTTGTAACGCCGATCTATGGAAAGCAGTTAATTGGAGAGTAGAGGAAAGATGATCAAGGTGATCTTTGCTACAATCCAGAAGAAAGTCAGCACCCAGTCTTCTCTGGTAGTATAGGCAGAACAGAGTTTCTAGTAATAAATTTAACATTTAGCAGACAGTTCATGCAAAATATGGGAAACAGAAATGCAGTCTGATTTTTACTTAATATTTAAAGTGAGGAGGAAATGATGAAATTGAAGAATACCATTAAGAATATTATCTAAAATTCTTGGGTAGTTATTGACTATCCATTTAGCAAAGGGTACTACAATTCAGTTATCCACTGAAGAGCACACTCTTGGAAATTCCCAAAGGCTATTTCTGTAAAAGAGTTGCAGAAGGGAATGGTGTGTGACTTGTAGATTCACTCAACTATCTCATCAGAATCCAAGGATTGAGATGAGTGATTGTGGGTTGTCATGTGATGGATTTTATGCAGTGGCATCTCTCAGATATACAGGGGATTTAAATGGATTGAGATTCCCAGGTCAGCAAAATTACTACTGATCTAAAGAGAAAAGGACAGAGACGTGATGAAAAAAGGCAAAAAAAACAAAAAAACAACAATAACAACAACAACAACAACAACAACAAAAACCACACTTCAGAGGCTGTGCAAAATAAAGTAAGAGAACCCTTTGAATACCAATATGTGCCATATTTAAAGAAAATAGAAAGAATGATATAAATGACAGGGTTGTTATGAACAGAAACCTTATAGGCTAAATGGGACTAGTGTGAGCCATACAGAAGCCTGCAATAGCTGGATTGGACTGGAGCCATGAAATTGGTGTAAATACGGTGGACACAGCTGCAGCAGACAAATGTACTATGGGCACAGAAGCAAGACTCTGAAGCCATAACTGACTCTTTTCACACCTTGAAACCTTGGAATTTTTCCCCCTAGAGCTTGACCTTGCTTGAACTTGTAACCTCTTCATATTTTCTGATTTTCCCCTAGTGCATTTGGGGATGTCTGTGCTTCTCCCCACCACCCCCCCATTATGTCAGGTTGGAAGTAAAATAATTCATTTTGATCTGCTTTGCTTCACAGGTCCCCAAAATAGAGAATATTTTGCTTCAGAATAGTTCATACCCAGATATTTTTCCCTTCGTAATTTAAATGAAACCAGAATATGGGATTTGGGGACTTTGAGAGAATGATTGATATTTGGATAGGATTTTGAACTTACTGCTGATGCTGTATTGGATTGAAGCATTTGAGAATACCAGTGTGGTCTTTATGCATTTTGCACATGGAACAGATGTGCATTTTGAGACTTGAGGTTAGACTCAGCTGAATAGTGATATCCTTGCTACTCTGCTGGAATTCCAAAGTCCTCTGCAAGAGTAAAAATCGCTTTTAAACACTGAGCCATCTCTCCAAGCACCTCCACATGAACATTTTTCTTTGATGTTTTTCAGATCTCTGGGAATAGTAGATTTAACTCTTTACTCAATAATTTATACGCTTTTGCATATAGTTAACTGATTAATTAAGTTCAAGAGAATTGTGTCATGAATGGGAAAGCTATCCTGTTCATAGTATATGATTAACATCAACATGTGAAAAGCCCTTCTCTTGTTTTATTTCATACTTGCTGACTAATACGTAGGGTATTTCTACTCTTATTGCTAGAGGATAACCACATTGATATATGCCATCTGTATACAACTTAAAGAAATCTAGGTTCTCTGTGGATTATCTTTGAAAGCATGTATATTGTATTAGGCTAGAAATTAGTTCTGGGACATTAACTGTTTCTTTTTCTTTTTCCAAACATTTGGTCTTACCAATGTTATTGAGCAAATTTATTTATAATTCATTCATTGCAATAGATACACTGTTTTTCCCTAAAGGCTCAATCTACCCATTTTACCAATTCCCTTGGTGATAGGCACCCTTGTAACTTCAAATTCTTACTTCCAAATATTAGTTAGAAATATCCTTGTATTCTTTCCCCATGCCTGTACACGGATGTTTGGCAGATGTTTATCATCTAACAGTGATATTGTTACATGTAGTTAAGGTAACTACAGAGATTTTTACTTAAAGTATAAAGATAGTATACATACACTTGAGTCTTAAAAATGGCATTTTCCAACCCATGAGTAGGATACTTGCTGGCTATTATTTGAATTTGCATCAACTCACATAAAAAAATGCTATGATTAAAAAAAAAAACCTTATACAATCAGATTTATATTTCAGTGCTAGATGATTTATGTGATTAATACAAATGCTAAAGTGTATCATTTTGAATTTCCAAAAATTATTTTGGATTAATTATATCAGATGTAATCTTTAATATTCCAGTTTACTGTGAAGCTCTTGGGAGAATAGCAGCTCATGTTTACCTTGTATGGAATAAATGGATGTGTTCAGAGAGCTCACTTCTGGAATTTGGGGGCTCCTTGTTGTAGTATCAAATCATAAATCCTTACTACTCTTTTATTCTAAAATGAACATGATATGTATAATTACAAATTGTTTCTCCCCAACCTAGAAAGATCTATTGCTAGTATGAAAGAAAAACATTGCCTCTAATACAAAATATCTGATGAAGAAAATGTAAATGCCATAATTTAATTACTGATAAATTCTGTTCAGATGGGCATCACTGAAAATCTTAGCAAATTGTCCAAAAGCAGCAATAAGGAGACAATTTCCTCAAAACATCATTTTTAACTAAAAGAAAAGCAGAGTTTTTCCCTACACGGATGTCTAGAAAAATAATTGTCAGTTCATTTTATTCAGAGTCCAGTTGCCCATTGAAAGTTTAAACTGCTTTAAATGCACATTTTTGCACAATCCGAGAAATAGAGGATACAGAGGAGTTGGTTGTGAGCATTAAGTAAGAGGAAATGTATGTGACTACTCAAATGGAATATTTGGCACCATTTTTAAGGATGAAGTATCTGCCAACTGTCAAATGTCTTGCTAGATGAGGACAGGGGAAAGAAAACTAGAGCAGGCTGGAGAAGAGACAGTCCTATCATTTATCCATCATGCTTCAGCACCATCCATTCAATGCTGTCAGGAGTCATCAGTGTCTTTTTCTTGATGCTCAGTTCTACCATCTGGACACTTCATTCTGCTTCTGAAGAATGTGGTGTGTGTGTGTGTGTGTGTGTGTGTGTGTGTGTGTGTGTGTGTGTGTGTTAACCATTATTCCTCATTTTTCTGTAATTCTTGGATCCTGGATAAAATTTAGAATAATGGTCATTTACATTTTGGAGAAAAAAAAAAAGAACAACTACTTTCATTTGATTAGTGTCCCATTGCTCACTCCTGTGGTCTTTATGAAGTCTTTGAAGAGTAGTGTCTTTATTGTTTTACATATTGTAGTTCCTTCAAAACTCCCAAACAGTGCATGCCTTTAATCCCAGCACTTGGGAGGCAGAGGCAGGAGGATTTCTGAGTTCAAGGCCAGCCTGGTCTACAAAATGAGTTCCAGGACAGCCAGGGCTACACAGAGAAACCCTGTCTTAAAAAAGCCAAAAAAAAAAAAAAAAAAGGAAAGAAAGAAAGAAAGAAAGAAAGAAAGAAAGAAAGAAAGAAAGAAAGAAAAAAGAAAGAAAGAAAGGTTTACGGTTGTCATTTCACTAGAAATATATTTAGCAAACATTTCTGATATTATACACATTAGTTGAAGCTTTGCCAAGATTCACAGATTTTTAAAATCAAACCTTAAATTAATAAACTAAGCTATAGATGTAAATCTTTAAGTGTCTAACAGAATGTATGTTTACTATAATAATTAAATAAAATAATAAATGAGATCTTCTTCCATTTGTTATGGCACTGGCTTTGTCAAAATAATTTCTCATGTCCTAATAAAACTTTCCTTAGTCTAGAAATATAGCAAAATATATTTCAAAGCTACATGAAAATTTGTACTAATGCCATCTGATGAGAAGTCCCCAATCAATTATTTGGGTAAATGAATGTTTAGAAAAATAAAACTGTCTTGCTGTTTGTGCTGCTACAGGAATTTTTGAATATATGAAAATATCTTTAGATTCAACAGTACTCAGTTAACTAATTCCAGTGATTCCTTCCTGAAAGGTTACTACTTCGAAATTTTACAAAGTGCCGTTTATAATATTATACCATCCTGGCACAGACAACTGAACACTTCTCAAATGCACAATATGAAGTTGCTAATAGAGTGTATTGAATAATAAAGTACGGTTGTACACATAGAAACTGGCATCATCATATACTTATATGTTCAATATTTTTCATGTATAATTCAACTGTACAAGGTAACTTAGAGATTTATTTTGCTTTATCCAATACAATGTTTACTTTTCTTTATGTTATACACAGGTACAATAAAATATTATGGCATGATTATATCACTATTCAGTGCTCTATATTCACAAAAGTAGTAAAACCTCATTTTTACTGGCTCTGCTCTTTAATACATCTGTAATTCCTTAATGGAAGCTTAGGTAAAGTAGGAAAAACAATCTCATGTCCCTGGGTTGTATGCTGAAAAATAAGCAATCCAGGAACCCAACGCTAGCAAAGGAACAACAGCTGATTTCTCAGCGAAACTTTGAGAGTCAGAAGAGCCAGAACAGTGTACTTTAAGTTCTGGGAGACCATAGTTGCCATCTTTGACTACCATACCCAGCAAAACTATCTCCTATAGGTGAAATAGAAAAGGTATTTTCCTTGCGAACAAAGATGCTAAAAAATTCATGTCCTCAAACCCACCCCTATAGAGAATATTGGAAGCAATTCTTCCAAGGGAACTGAAAAATATGCCTTGTTAAGACACTACAGAAACAAAATAAGTAAAGTTCTTATTAAACTAAAAGAATAATTAAGATCTGTTGTGCTGTAAGATTAAGAACCAACAAATGGGACCTCATAAAATTGCAAAGCTTCTGTAAGGCAAAAGATACTGTCAATAAGACAAAAAGCCCCCCAACAGGTTGGGAAAGGATTTTTGCCAATACCAAATCTGATAGGGGACTAATATCCAATATATACAAAGAGCTCAAGAAGCTGAACTCCAGAAATTCAAATAACACNATTAAAAAATGGGGTATAGAGCTAAACAAAGAATTCTCAACTGAGGAATACCGAATCGCTGAGAAGCACTTGAAAAAATGTTCAACATTCTTAATCATCAGGGAAATGCAAATCAAAACAACCCTGAGATTCCACCTCACACCAGTCAGAATGGCTAGGATCAAAAATTCAGGTGACAGCAGATGCTTCCAAGGATGTGGCACATCCATTGCTGGTGGGATTGCAAGCTTGTACAACCACTCTGGAAATTAATCTGGCAGTTCCTTAGAATATTGGACATAGTACTACCTAAAGATCCAGCAATACCTCTCCTGGGCATATACCCAGATGTTCCAACTGGTAATAAGGACACATGCTCCACTATGTTCATAGCAGCCTTATTCATAATAGCCAGAAGCTGGAAAGAACCCAGATGTCTCTCAACAGAGGAATAGATACAGAAAATGTGGTACATTTACACAATGGAGTACTACCCAGCTATTAAAAACAATGAATTTATGAAATTCTTAGGCAAATGTATGTATCTGGAGGATACCATCCTGAGTGAGGTAACCCAATCACAAAAGAAGTCACT